>NC_048899.1:34376157-34383263 GCF_011077185.1 Oxyura jamaicensis | reverse complement strand
AAAAAAAAAAAAAAAATGTTTTCTAGCTCTTGCGTTCAAGAAGAATAAGTTATAAACAGATAACGAACAGTTTGTGAAATGCTGAACTGGGGAGACTACAGCAATAGCTATGAGAGCTGTAAACATTCCCATTAATCTCAGAACTAACTTCCATGCTTTTTGTAGTGAGCACAGGACAGTTTAATGGTCCTTACCTGCTCACCTAAGCAGTAGTTGCTCAGACGTATCCTGTCTGCAGGCTGAATTCCTGCTGACAGTTTATTTTTCTGACAGGTTAAGCAAGGCTCCCTACTCTTCACATTATTCCACATTCTGGTATCCTGCTATTTAGTTTTCATACAATTATCCTCTTACTCTTCTTTCTGGATCTTTCAAGGGAAAGAAGGAAATGGTGGAAATGTTTCTTAGTCCACACCTAAATGCAGTGGTCAAATCTTTTTCAGTTTTCTCTTTCAATCTGAATGTTTTAGATTTTTTTTCTCTCAGAAAATGTCCTCATACCTGTACAGTTGAGAAGATACCTGCAAAATTCCAATTTCACAGTCTTTGGTGTCCTTTGCCTTGGTCTCCAGCCTATAAGTTTCTGTTGCTTGAGTGGGTGGAATCACCTTCAACTGCTTTTATATTCACAGAGTTGATCACTCCCCCAGAAGATAACGTGAATCTGGAGAAGCAATTTGTCACAAAGCCATAGGTGGTAGTAGTACAGAGCAGCTTCACTACTAACAACACTGCTGCCAGTTTTAGACAGCTGAATGCATTCATGACTTCTTAAGGAGCATGTCTGACTCCTTAAGTATTACAGTGAATGTGTTAGGAATCAAGCATTACTGGACATTCTGTAGACTGTTAGGCCTGCGAGTTTTACAGTGATTTTGGAATAAAAGTTCATAAAATTTTGGTAGCAGTTAAATGTCTGAGGCAAACTCCATAAGTGACTGTGACTTTATGTAAACCTGTTATAATACTTTTAAGGACATGGATCTTACAGATGACATGTAAGGGATTCAAGTGAGAGAAAACTTTTGCTTTGAGAGGAAGATCCTGAAGTATTTAAATTGTGTGGGAGGAAGATTTTCTCATTAGCTAATACTGTTTGTCACTTTCTGGTATCAGGTTCTTCTCACAAAATACAATTATCAAACCAAGTTGTACAAAAGTTTCTGTGTATTAAAAAAAAAAAAAAAAAAAAAAGTGATAGAATCCTTGGCATCTGAAGTAAATCAAACATGCCTGTAGATGTTCTAAAAGGTGCTTTGAGAATTTTGTAGAGCTACTTCATAATGATCAATTTGTATTGAATCAGAATATTTTTCCTGCTTCTCACAGAACAAACTTCCAAATCAATTTTTCATGTCTTCATGTTTCAGCACAAGACAAGAAACATTTCTGGAAAATAACATTTAACCATTGTAAATGAATTGCCTTAATAAGGGAAACCTGGGGAAGTTCAGTGGCTGGGGTTTAGAGGAAGCAAAGCTTAGTGATCCTTTCTAGCTTTTTGATACAAGAATCTGCAATCTCTGTCAATGAGCACTCAAATAAGAAAGACCTGTTTCATAGCTTGTGATAACTGTATTTCTTGAAGATGTATTGTTCACATGGATTTCATGGTCTATTTTTCCTCTGTCATTCGGAGACACTTTTTATTGTCAAAGTTAACTAATGGATGCTTGAGCTTACTCTAGCCTTTGTATTTTCATATGTAGAAGAAGGATAAAGGCACAGATGTGGTGAGCATAAAATACATACTGATGCAGCAGATAAAGTCTAAATGGGAATCATGTGAGCAATGCAATCTGAAGTGCTAGTTGTTGTGAGCTAAGTAGCATAAGCTAAGTATTTTTTCACCTTTGAGGATAGAGATAGTTTGCTCTGAGGTTTTTTGTTTGTTTGTTTGTTTTTTTGTTTTCTGAAAATATGTTTTTTCAATCTTAAATGACCTGGTATGGGAAGTATCAGAAAATGACAGAGACACTTCACAATATCCACCAAATAAGTCTCATGTTAGAATGGATAGATATGAATATACATCATAAAGAGATATTTTTCGTATGAGATAGAACACAGAAAACTGCAAAGTCTGTGCTAGAAACTTACAGAAACTGAACAATTTGGGGCTAATTTTTGACACCGTGTCTGTTATACTAACGACTGTTTTTGCATGCAACTGCAGTTTTTGTGTATTTTGGAAATGTAGATCATAATGGTAATACTTTTTACAACAGGTATTTTTATTTCTTTCTTAACAGTCTTAAAGATTTTTTGGGAAAAGAGAACATCTGCTGCTTTCCTCTTGTAAAATTCCTCAGTATTTCAACAGAAAAGGGGGCTTTTATAACTGTCGAGAGTCCTAGTAAGAACTTTGAAAACATGCTAACTAGGCCAGAAATCTTACCCTACATGGGAGCTCTTCTTGGTGCTAGGGGCAGCAATGACCTTGCTTATCTATTTGAAGTTCAATGTGTGATTATGTAAACTGTCTTTAGAGCTTAGCCAATTTAGCACTGCAGCATTCACAAACGTTATGCACAGTAAATGATTAAGCAAGCATTGAGGCATTAATCTGGCTAAGCACTAAGCTGGTTTACTTCTGTGAGCTTTAAAAAATAAATAAATAAGAATTTGTCAATCTTAACAGCTGCCTTTGGTCCCCATTGCCCAGAGGATACACAAACTTTGCAGTTCACTAGCTATCAGATTGCCTCACACAAGCAATCCTTCGTCCTATCCTTCAGGGTACCTACCATTTGCCCATTTCCCTCTTTGAAGATGAGAATTCGAAAATACAAAAATGGAATCTGATAGTCCAGTTTAGGAAGTACAGAAACTCCTCTGAGCTAAGTTGAGAATTTAACTGTGCCAAATTCATTGATGTTTTACACTCTAAAAACAAAAGTTTTTAGGTCACTTTATTGCTTCATCTTACAGGGGCATGGACATGAAGCAATGAAAATGTGCTAAGCCTTTAAACGAACTGTGTATTTGGAAATTACTTTGTTAGCTGTAATATTATCAGACAGAACCTTTTCTATATTAAGTTGAAAAATCCTTGTCTTCAGAATTGGTTTCTACCTGAGTGTTTGCAAACTTTAAAATTGTTCTAAATACGTGCCAGTTTTACAGTATTAAGTAAAAATCTTTGGTGGATGCTAACCTTTTTTTTTTTTTTTCCTTTTTTTTTTTCCTTTTTTTTTTTTTTTAATTTTTAGCATCTGTAATTTCAAGAATTACTAATCTGGGGGGCTTTGTAGGTAGAAATAGAACATTTGTGTCTACATCTAAACTCTGCCACCTGTATTATACCAGAGTAAATCCATTTGTCTATGGAGCTGTCCTAACAGATTACAGAAATCAATTCCCTTCAGATTTAAACTGCAGTTAAATTGATGAAAAGTTATAAAAATGTGAAAAGATTTTTTTTAACAGTAGATAAACTGTAGTTCTGATATTGGAAGTTTCCTTCCAGCTTTTGTGGCATCTATGGAATTGCTTGTTATAACCACATCTGATGTTAATTGTATCTGTTGTTAGCACAAACTCAATAATTGCTTGACCTCTACTATTAAGTTCTAGAGTCATAGTTTTCATAATTGTTTAGATAAAAATTTCCAATTCATATGTCTTCCTAAATCTGATTATTTTATTGTATTGTGTTCTATATCTTTTAAAGAATAATATTCAGGAAAAATATACAGGTTCTCCTACATTAAAGTCACTTCACACAGTTATATTACTCTGAGGTTCCACAGTCTCTGGTTTATGAAGCCCAGTTATGAAGATTGCCAATGGGTTGGTTTCTATATCTTCCATTGCTCCTGTAATAATATGCCAAAATTTCATTAGATAATAGGCCTCTGAAAATATTTTTTTCTACATACTCATTAAAATTGTAATGGACGTTTACTGGTGAAGTCAGTGAAGTTTCCATATGTGCTGGACATACTGCATCACAAATTTTAAGGGATTAGCATTAATTTCCATGCAGTTATTGCTGTCAGAAAGCAACTAGAGCAGAGAACATAAAACTCAGTTTTTCTTATGTCACAGTGTCTCTCCTTGTTGATATCAAAGCAATCAAAAAGGGGAGGCAGCCATCTGTTCTCAGTGAAGAAAGGTGAAGAATGTTGAACAGCTCATTTACATGTGGTAGAAGATAAATGAGATAAACAAAAGGGGCTTAGCAGTTTATGTACTCAAAGTTAGATGACGGCAGGGGAGAATCTGGGCAGGAGCATGGGGGAAGCAAAGGTGATGGAAGGAACAGCTTGAGAGGCAGAGTGGGGATGAATATTGAAACTGCAGTAATACATGGGTCTCCAGGTGTTGAAAGCGGTAGGCACATAAGTGGTCTCTAAATCTGAAAATTGAAACTCATTAGCACATTGTGTCTTTCTGCTCTAATTGTGACTAGTATGTATCTGAGAATGATTTAAGCACTGTTGAGAGCATACTACTCTGTACTTTACTACTAAAGGGTAGCAGTGGCATGTAAATAACTGCTCATATCAAAATCAAAGCTTCATAGTCACAAAACTTAGGTCTTTTAGAGCCATAAATGATGCAAGGTCCAGACTTTGATCAAGTTTCTATTGAGCATCACTCATCACTTCATGAAATCTCGACTTTAACAGAGAAGCCCATTAAAATTATGAAGTTACTCAAGGGTTAAAAAATTCTCAGACCAAATGAGTTGTTTATAGTACTGTTTCATTATTTTCTTTAGATCAGTATTTGGCTAGGACGACTTCCTGCTCAGCAGTCGGAATCATCATGCCATCACTCCTTTCACGGCTTTAGGGTTCAGTGTGTATACGCTTGGCCACATGGTTCCCATGGAATGGTCCTGCTATCCTGTACACCTCCTACACGCAGGTGTAGCTGAGCTCAGGAGTGAACTTGTGAGTCCATTTACGTACAGAATTGTTTCTAAGTTCCTTCATTAAAATATATGAGCTCGGCTCTATACTCGGTTGGAAAAGCAGTTCTTCTCAAAGAGAAAGCTTCCACGCTAAGTGGCTGGTAAGGATGTGTACTCATTTAGCAGCACTGATGAAAAGAAAGTGTTTTGTTTTGCGGGAGCTTCAGTTTCTCAGCCTACATGTCAAATATTTAAACTGAACTACTCTCAAGAGACTCAGATTGCTTCATTGTTGATAGGATGCAGCATCCATTCTTATTTCATGATCAGTTATTCTAGAGAATGTAGAGGTCAGAAATAACAGCAGCAAAATAGAACCCTAACATGAGAGTGATTAAGTCCCTGACAGTTTCATCTTTTGACCTGTGTGCAAAATCCAGATTTTAGAAACAGAAACACTGTGTCATGCTTCTTTTAAAGAACATAAATAGATTATATAATACCTGCTACATTGTATTGTCTATTCTGGTTTTGATTTTAAGATATTTTGTGGAAGACAAATTTCTAAACATGGTGCTTACAGAATTATCTTTAGAAAAAGGTCAAGGTAAGATCTACTTTCAGTCAGTTGTTTTCTGAAGCGCAGTGCTCTGACTGTAGTAGTTAGCATCTTACGCTACACATTTTACTTAGCTTCCCTATTGATAAATTATGATAAGAGAATTGAAACAGTATGTTATTCTCCTGAATATTTTTTAGATCATGAATATGAAGTTTCATCTGGATTCTGATGTATGCATAATCCATTGAAGCTAAGATGAGTTGTGTACTTGGATTTCTGAATGGATTCTGTGTCATTATGACAACCTTCAGATATACATAGAAAGGAAAGTAAGCATTTGCCCATATATCTGTACTCAGGATATGACATTTATTTGTAGTTTACTGGGTGGCCAAAGAGAGGATGAATGCTACAGGTATTTTTCATTACTGGGGAGTATTACAGAAGACCAAATCAAGATCATTGTCTCAAGTAAATCCTCCTTATGTGAATTAAGGCTTTTACAGGCACACTTATTCTGATTTTAATCCTAACTGTGATCACAATAAGAAAACACAGACAAAGGAAACAGCATTTTTTTATTATTATTATTTTTATTTATTTATTTTTATTTTTAATTTAGAAAGGCTAGAGTGGTGTCTTTGACATCTTTAATTTGATGTCAAAAGTAACAGAAAGGGTCATAATTTATATGAACAGATATGTTTTCAGAACTCAAGTAAAAGTAAGATAAATGGCTTTGTGAATAGCTTCAGGGTTTTTACAGCGCAGGGTTTTACAAGTAGCAACTTCTCTTTCTGCAGGTCCTTCCAGCTTCTTCTGTCAGTCTGGTCTGCATTTCTCATTAGAAACTATCCTTTAAGATCTGTGGGGAATTTTCTGCAGTTTTGCAGATGAACCTAAATTTCCTGCTTGTCTTTTAGTTTGTTTTTGTTTTGTTTTGTTTTGCAGTGACACAACCACACGACTCAGAGGCTACAAGAAAACTTTCAATAGCAAATGCTATTGAATAAATAAATATTGAATAAATAAAATAAATATTGAATAAAGCATATCCATACAATTTAAAAAATGCTGAGTATGTTGTACCTAAGTTTTTTGTACCTAAGTCATATGAAGATGGCACAATGGATTGTGCCCAGATGTACTCAAAATCCCATGCTAAATATTATAGCACAGTAATAGCAGAGTTGAATGAATTAAATTTAATGAAGTAACTACATGAGGGGAGAGGCCACAGAGCGGTCCAATTCTTCAGGGATCTGCTGAAATACTGTGTAGTGATTCAAACCAAAAGATGTTTCTTCCATATAGCATGTGTGTATACAGATTTTGATTAACTCATATATCAGAATTGTAATTTCCTTATTCCAACTGAAATGAATGTGTAAATTCTATGCTTCCTTAATTAATTACAGTAATGTGTCTGTAAGAGTAGGGTAGGGTAATTAGTATTCCCAATTAATAATTATGCTAAGGCATTTTATAGATCATTCACTTTTTTATTTAAAATTAGTGATGCATGCCAATTCTGGAACAGTATTAAACTGAACTCAGCATTATTAAAGATGTGTGCAAAGCTTAAAGAATCTCTCAAGAAGATTCAAGGAAAATCTTCAGTAAGTAAAAAATCTTGTGTTAAGTGAACAAACATTTAAAAAATAGTAATGACTAGCATTTGAC
>NC_048899.1:34272103-34376147 GCF_011077185.1 Oxyura jamaicensis | reverse complement strand
TGTTAAGTGAACAAACATTTAAAAAATAGTAATGACTAGCATTTGACTGCTTAGTCTCACTTGTGCCTAGATGTAGGGTTATGTGGTCACACCAATGTTTTCAGTACTGAAGATTCTCCCACGCACTGTACTACATCTAGGGTGAGGCTGTGTATTGTTTAGCCTTCAGCTTATTTTCCCAAAGAGTGAGTTACTTTGTTCACACCAGAGCAGAGTCAGGGTAAAATTAAAATGCAAGTAGCTGATACAAATAGATAGTAATGCTTATAGGTTTTCCAGTGGACAGACAAACCCTACTGTACCTCCTGGAGTTTTCCTGAGTCTTGGATGTTTTTCTTGCAATATATTTTGATCAGTCCATTGGTTAGAAAATGTCAGCCTGAGGAAAATAACCAGCATGATGGAAATACCTGTGCTTATAGTTTCCATGTTCTTCCTTTCTTTTACTTGTCTTGTTACTTTTGTGGTGAGGCTGAAAATAATGATTCTTCAAGAATTCTTTCCTTCATTGCTAAGAGAAATGGGATAGCAACAATCAACATAGGGAGTGATTCACTTCCATTTTGTAGACACCCTTTTCACAATGTGATTTTACAAATAAGGGAAATAATAAGAGCTTTTCTTGGGGACACTGTACTATATAGAGAACCATGCCAAAGTTGTGTATGTAATACATTCCAAAATTGAGATATTTTTAAATGAATGCAATTTGACTAATTTCTCAGAAATGTTATGAAACTCCTTATAAGAGTATCATTGTTTCTGTATGATGGTTATGGAATGTGTAAACATACAAGAAAGAAAATTAATTTCAGGTCTAAAAAGCAAGGTTTTCAGGATTTGCCAAACATATCTGAGCACATTCCAGGTAGAAAGATGAAGCTATATTCATCTAAGAAAACAAGGTAAACATGTTAAGAATATATTGCTTAAAATGACAGGCTCAGCTTCTCTAATTTGTCTTTTTAGCTCTATCAGTAATAGAGTGATTCGGTGATAAAAGACAAATACACAAATTGAACAGTGTGGTTAGATGTTTCCTGTGACAATTATGATTACCGTTACATACAGTTTATAAATAAGCTGAATTCTATCTTTTTTTTTTTTTTATGTTTACCAAGAACAAATAGTCCAAGTATACAGTAGGATAAAGAACATTCCAAAGCTTTTTTCTCCCCTTTGTTCTTTCATCCTTTTTAAAGTGATGTTGCCTTATAATTTTGTGATATTATAACAATGGGGTGTTATTACAGTCTTTTTTTTTTTTTTTTTTTTTTTTTTACTGTGCGGTTGGTTATGCTAGGAATAAACAATATGCCCACTTACTGTTATGTTTAATGTAATAAAATGTTTTTGTTTGTGTTTTTTTTTTTTTTTTCCCCCATCTCACTTGTCAGCATATTTTGCCAAAATGAAATACTAATAATTGCCTTAAATTGTGTTAAATACATCTGGGGATGTATGTTTTGTATTTTGGGTGTTTTTGAATAACTTTTATTCTCCTAAGACAGCAAATGAATACTGTCCTTCTGTAAAAATTAGGTTAAGTTATAATTATGTTACGTACGACTTTACAACTTAACATGTGATTGGTTTAGAATCTGGAGGTGATTTTTGTTGACTGGAATTCTTTCATTTCCTTAACACTGATTGGGCCAACTAATTCCAAGCAAGCAGAACTCCCATACCTCATCCATCTTTCTCGTAACTGGTAATAAAGAACCCTTTAGGCTTGACATATTGTCATGATAATGATTCTCAAGACATTATATAGCAGTTGTATCTGTCAACCCATTCAGTATGGAATATTTTAGCTGGCAGTCTTCCAAGAGTGAACATTAATCTTAGCATCTCCTCTTACAGTCCCTAATCAAGATATTCCGGGGGTGATTGCACTAACATTGTTTGAAGACTACATCTACTGGACAGACGGGAAAACCAAATCACTCAGCCGTGCCCACAAAACCTCTGGATTAGACAGACTGTCACTGATTAATTCCTGGCACACTATAACAGACATCCAGGTGTATCATTCTTATAGACAACCTGATGGTAATTATTCTATGTTTTCCATGAAGCATGTACATGTTTCACTTAGTAAGTAGCCAGTCACTGAATTAATTGAAGATTATTTATCAGCAATTATTTATTTTTTATTTTTTTTATTGTGAATTTTAGAAATTTTCAAAAGTTTCAATAGTTTTTAAAGTACAGATCTGTGATTAATGTTGTAAGTATATCTGGTATTAAATGAATGTGATAAGTCTTGTTCAGTGATGAGATACCCAAAGAACTTTATAGATAATGACTAGAAGTACAGGATGGTTAAATTACATTAAGAGTCCAAGTTAACAGTTACCAAGATTAGACTGTTATGTTATGGAGAAATTTAGTATTATTGCAAAAGTGGGAGAGTGTTAATAATGCAGAATAATACTGGTGTTTAGAAACCTGTTGTACTGAGAAAATGTCAGAAAATATAGGCATTATGATTCTGTCTTCTGGCTGAATACAATTTGGTACATGTTCTAGATTAGCTAATCTATATATATATAAATAGTTTTTTTCTTTTTATTATGTTTTTGTTTATTGAATGTATATCCATAGTAGTAACTAATTGTTGCATACAAAAAAATAATAGCTTAAAGGCAAAAGGAAAATGATTTTGATATGAAACATTCCTTTGTAAAAATAAAGTGTATAATACATTTTTCCTCTATAAAGCAGATACTCTGAAGTAAACTGAAATAATAGCCTCTGATACATCTTTCCTGTTCTGTCCACAGTGTCTAAACATCTGTGCACACTAAACAATGGTGGTTGCAGTCATTTATGCCTTCTAGCCCCTGACAAGATGCATACTTGTGCCTGTCCCACTAACTTTTACCTTGCTGCAGATAACAAGACATGCTTATCGAACTGCACTGCTAGTCAGGTAAGCATATATGTATGTAGAGAAGAGTTCAATTTTACTGTGTTTTCACCTGCTTTTAAATAACAAAGGTTGGTGTCCATGAAATGTGGAAGCAGCAGCCAAAGAACCTGAAAACTAGGAAACTCTTGGGCGCATTTAAAGTGTTAAATCTTCAAGATTATTACTTGAAAATAGACTTTCTTTCAAATTCATTTTTTATTTTCCAGAGAGCACAGAACTGTTAAATGTGGCTGTTTCTTCAGATATTACAGAATCACAGAATTAAAGCAAATACAGCTACTAAACCCATAAACATTGTTTTGAAATATATTTATATATATATATTAAAAAAAAAACATGAATGATAAAATTACAAAATGGTTTGAGGGTATTTATGCATGAACAAACTTTACACAAATACAAGAAAAGGATGGGACTGAGCTGTCCAGTTAGGTAGATAAAAATGGTAAAATACACAATTACCTAAAAATTGTATCAATTAAAACATCGAATTATTTATGAGAGATGGATTCCTATGACTGGAAATAAATTAATTTTCTTAAGATATAAGTTAGATTAACTGGAACATACTGATTTATTTCTTACAAGAGAACTGGTTTGATGAAAGGCTGGACTGTTCTATTCAATTAGCTTCGTTGATTGTAATAGTACATATGGCCTTTAAAAGCTTTAATTTTTCTAGTAGTTGAGTTTCATTATACGTATGCTAATGACCTTACAACATTAAACATCACGATGTATTTGGTCCATATTCACTATGGAAAGGGTTTTACTCTTCATTTTGAAGGAACAGTGGTCATTTTCAATTTATCTTCATCATTTTATAATGATGTGCAAGTTCATTCAAGTAATATTGTTATTTAACATTCCTTCCCACTGTCTTCCTTTGTTACCATAACATAGTGCTTTCTGTGGTTTTACTTTGTTCACTGCATCTTTTATGTTTAGATTGTCTGTCTGTGACTTCCCATTAAGTGATGAACAAAACAAAAGAAAATAAAAGAATTTCTTACCTAATATTTTTTTCCACATATATTCACCCTCTCAAATTTATTTTATTAAAATTAAAAGGCACTTTCTATTTTGTGTTTTGTTGGTTTGTTTTAATTTTACTTACATGCTAATAGTTGATTAAATAGCTCCTTTTTAAATTATTAATTTGTAACCTGAATTGAAGGATAGCGTTGTATCTTGGATCCCCCAGGAGTAATATTTTATCCCTTCTGGATTACTTAGGAGGGAGAAAGGGGTTATATAGAAGTTTCTTGCAGAAATACAACTACAAGTTGACGTTGGTTATTAGTCATTTTCTTCTAATTCTGAAACCTGTTTACTCTGATAATTTGTCAGCTTGATGGCATCAGATGCAGAGGTCTATGGCAAAAACATACTTTGCTCAGTAAAGAAGATTTTCAGATGTTGTAAAATTATAGCTATTCTAATGATGTAATCACTCATGAAAACACATCCGCTGTTACCCATTTGTGAGCTAGTTGGATGGCTGATACACTCACTCATTTTACACACAGGCAGGCATTCAGATGTCTTTTGATGGCTAATCTGATGTGAGAAATTATTCACTACAAGATATATCAGACTCTAGAAGGCCATTTAAGGTAATTCCACACACACCTACATGACTCTGACCCACTTTACTAAGTGATTGGGTCCCAGATTTAGAAGGGATCATAAGTATTTCCATGCAGAGTGTAAAAATATCTAAGAGTTAGTACCCATTTCCTGGAATTAAATTTATATTGTCAGTTTAATGGCTTGGAGTGCTTTGTGGTGAGCAGTGTGGATAGTACTTTAAAACAATGAGGCAGTAAAAAGGCCAAGCTAGCAAATAGAAAATACTAAGAATGAGAATTGTCTGAGTTTCTGTTGGTTTCCTACATTCAGAGGCCTTCTGCTGAGCTACCCTGCTATGCATACCTTTGTAGAACTGATTAACAGCCTTACACCCATTCCTAAATAATCTCCTAGAGTATGGATATTCAGATAAGTGCTCTTTTAAAATACTGGATTAGACAAACAAAATCTGGAGCTGATGTACTTGTCTAGTAGAGGTTGATAGTGGTATACAACAACATGCATTGAAGGATAAAATACAACAATTTGTTTTTGCGACATGCCTGAATTTAGATCCAACCAATTGTATAGCATGTCTCTCAGTGTGGTATGGGAATGATGTTGCTCAATGTATAAATGGCAATGAAACCCTGAACTGTCTTGGCAGACAAATTAAAACTGAACTAATGTACCAAGTTTTATATACCTCTTAAACACAGTTTTATTGAGTAGTTAATATTTTTTAAAAGATGAAATGAAAAAAATATATATATATGCCGTCACAGAAGATGAAATGTCTTGCACTTCTAAGTTTGCTGGTTTCCTTCTCTTCTGTGCTTATAGAGACACCAGGTAGGAAACACAACATTTGTTGAAAGGTGCAGATAGTCTATCCAGATGTTTCTCCCTAATATAATGAATTTTCATATGTGATTTTAGGATTAGCCCTCGAAAATTGCACCAAACCATTTCTACCCTTTATTTTGTTTGTGTTTCTCTTTCAGTGAAAACAAAGTTACAATGTTGTTCTTGTGGCTGTTCTCAATAAGATCTTAAAGGATCAAATCATGGAATGCAGCAAAATGCAGTGATTGCTTTTCATCAGTGGAACTACGAGTGTAGCAATGTCATTGAAACCTCAGTGACTTCTGTCAGCTGAAGTCTCAGTGCAATACATCTCCGAAAACCGATTATTTATTTATTTATTTTTAAATTAGGTTTTATAAGATCAACAACCAGAAGTTATTAGTGGAATGATGATTTAATCAAATGAATCTAATTTCTTATAGATTATGCTGTTCCTGTAAAAAACAAACAAACAAACAACAACAACAACAACAAAACATATTATTTCTCTCCTTTTACAGTTCCGTTGCAAAACTGACAAATGTATTCCATTCTGGTGGAAATGTGACACTGTTGACGACTGTGGAGACGGCTCTGACGAGCCCAAGGAATGCCGTAAGTGCATTCTACATTTGGAACTCAGTTTTGTCAGTAGAGTACAAATCAAATATAACGCTTTATAAATGTTAGGAAGAGGATTTTCTCTGAAAGCTTTTGTTTGAAGCACTGTTTTGTTTTCCTTGGTCTCTGTCAGATTTAGAAAGGGCACAAAGTCTTCTCTGTCAGTCTGTATAAGATTTTCATTAACTCATGACTACTAAGTGTCTCATAAGATCTTTGGAAAATTATAAGAACACATTTTTACTTTTTACTTGATTCCATCTAAATTTTTGCTGAATTTAATTGTTCTATTTTTGCAATAGAAATGTGATATTATTATTTTCATTAGATTATGTTTTATTGCAACTATACATGTTTAACTGCATGGTGTCATTTAGTGCAATTCTCTGAAATGTTTTCAGTGTGACTCCAACTAAGATTCTGTTTATTTTCATGATATGTTTTATATAAACATTTCCATTTTATAGGTTTATAAACTTTTCAAAGGAAAGTTTGGTGAGCTGAATTACACCACCGGTCTGAACAATTTTATGCAGTGAACATTTTTCATGCATCCTGTGTAACTTTGGCACACTACAAAAGATACAGCATATTTCTCAATAGCCTCCTATAGTCCAATTAGTAGGTTAGTGTAGTATTCCCCCATTGTAATGTAGACAGCTGGAAGTCAATAATGATGATTCTTTCAGCATCCCAAAGAACGGTTGCTGTGATGGCAGCTGGCTGCTGGTTTACTTAGTTGTTAGAAAAGTACCTGTCTAGTGTACTAGATTCCTGAAGAGTAATGTATATTATTGATGCTGTGTTCTCAGTCCCAGTCACTAACTTCTTTAATACTATTAATTAATCTACATAAAACTCATATTAATCTGCATAAAACAAAATATTCTTGTATTCTTCCCTCAAGCTTATAAACACAAAAAGCTCTGCTATGTGTTAGATAGTCTTCCAGATAAGTAACAGGTCATTGAATTTTGTGTACTGAAATCTCTAATCCATGTTTTTTTTACAATGCTATTAGTTCCCTTTTTCTGCTGCAAAGGCCTTTGAAACAAACCTTAACATATATAATAATCGTATGTAAGACTAACATTTTTAGCTCCGATCTGTTTATAGAAAATAGTGGTATAAAAGTGCGTAATTGCTCATTCACACAAATGGCAGTGGCTATGAGAAAAAGCAGTGGTAGACTCATGGGAGGTGGAATTAGAGTGAGACAGTAAATTTCTTAAATGCACGCTTGAACTGAAATATTTATATCCTAAATTGCAAGTTTCTGTTGAACATCAATCTGTAGGGCATTGTAATGATAAACATATCATTAGGAAGTTACAACTACAGTTACGTGAATATAAAATCTCACACTTTGAAATCAATTTTACAGAAATACACATACATTTTATTTGCTATTATCTACTTAGATTTGTATTTGACTGTATAGGCTCAATGTTCACAAATTCTTTTGATAGCTCTGTTGAGGAAGAACAACACTATTGACACCATTCCTCCAACAGTATTAATAAGCTTGCTTTTTTTTTTTTTTTTTTTTTTTTTTTTTCTCCAGCTGAATTCAGATGTCAGCCAGGACGTTTTCAGTGTGGAACTGGACTTTGTGCTCTTCCAGCTTTTATCTGTGATGGAGAGAATGATTGTGGTGACAATTCTGATGAACTGAACTGTGGTAGGTGACTATGTGTTAAAGACTTCAGAAACTTGCTAAACTGGTATAAATGCCATGCTATCAAGAAAGTTATTTGTATTTTTTTTAAAACTTTTAATCTTTAATTTTTTAATATTTAAATTTTAATCTCTTTAACTTAATATTTTTATTCTCTCAACTTCCAGACACACATGTGTGTCTGTCAGGTCAGTTTAAGTGCACAAAGAATCAGAAGTGTATTCCAATAAATCTGAGATGTAACGGACAGGATGATTGTGGAGATGAAGAAGATGAAAGAGACTGCCGTAAGTTATGTTTAGAAAATTTTGTTCTGACAGCTGTAGCTGATTTTAAACCAGAAGCTGAAATAAAATATGTAAAATAACGTTAAAACATCCTCTGAAAAATAATGTGAGGAACATGCAAAGCAGTGAATTCACTGGATTGTTTGGTGTACAATGCTTTATATACGAGATAACAAAGTAAAATGGTATTTATTAGCTTCACTTTTTAAAGTCATTGCATAGAAAAGGGGTGTGTAAATAAATTAATTTCAAGTATTTAATTGGGTTTCTGACTTAGGCTGAGACATCCATTTTACTCTTAACCACTTCATAAATGACTCATATTCTAGAGGCTTTCATCTGCCATAGCTTGCGGCAACACATTTAAAGGGAAAAATACTTTTCTTCTTTTATGGGAAATTACGTAGATCCATAGCTCCTTCTATATCCTTTTTCATTGATATAGTTCTCTACCTTTTCAATTTTCTTTTCAGCAGGGACTTCATTAATTTATCTATGCAACTTTCCATTTACTCATCTTTTTATACATCTTTTGGTAAATACAGTTTCACTCCATATTTCTCAGAGACAAATAGAGAAAACATTTCCATTTTAAAATGGAAATGTACTGAATAGGTAGTATCTTTGATCATTCTGCAATTAAAATGATGTTGTTGTCTTCAGATACCTCTCTGTCCTTCACTCAGTTTATCATTCAGATCTGCAGCTGATCTAAGGTGGTCATTCCTATTTTCAGAATTAGTTTTCTCAAATTTTGCATGTGTTGCATTTCTGAAAGAACATGCCCTTCTCCAAGTGAAGGTTGCTAAGGATACAAAGACTTTGTTAATTATCATGTTTAATGGCATCTTCCAAACAGTGCAACAGAGCTGTAGCCTCCAACAATATTATTATATTGTCTTGCATGTCACATTTCTTTAAAAACAGATTAAGTGGAGTCAGGTAAGCACCTGCAGAAAGTAAGGGAGATTGCTCTTTTCTTTATAAAGATCTGCACATGGTATATGAAAGGTTCTCAAAACCATGAGGTGAACCTGACAAAATGAAATCAGAGCAGCAGAGTACACAACACAACAGTGCTCAAGGATTGTGGTAGGCATAGGGTCAAGATCAGCAGGTTCATTATATACTTTAAAAATATATATATATATTGTCCTATCTAGACATTATGAGCTTCTCTTTTAAGAAAGCTAAGTGTGCTAGTTTATATTCTAATAAAATCTAGTCTATGGCTTCTAAAAACTCTTCAAGTGCCTTAGGAGAGACTACCCAAAGTGGGAGGGTTAAGTCTGCCACAAAGTTCAAAGTGATTAGGGTTCTTGTCACAAGACAGGTAATAGTTGATATTATCTATTTTGTTCTGATTTCACCAGACTAGGATTCATAAGACCTTTTCTCAGCTTGGCCACTGCTTGGTTTTATACTTAGTGACCTTGACCAAGTTACATTATATACTTAAGGCTTTCCACGTGTAAAATGGAGGAAAGTAGACATTGAAATCCCTTGATGAAATCCCATGTCTCCTTGTTATATCAATATCAGTGGTATTAAATAGGTGCCAAGGAGCAAGTTACTTTTCAACATGGGTAGGAAAGTTTGTTAAAAATATTGTGGAGTTCACTAGGTAAAAGTGGGACAAGTATTCATGTTGGAAAATGTTATCAGAGAATAGGGCATTCTGGTTTCCACCTGTGTTCAGTTCAATATAGGACAATTTAGAGGTTCTTGTACGTATACTTATCTCTAAAAAAAATCCTTATGCATCTGGTCTTAACTAGTTCACAGTCCAGTCCAGGTATATGTCATTCATCTTGCCTTTATACTCTCAGTTATGAGTTTAAGAAATAGTAAGATCTGGCATAAGTTTTTGTGAGGTAGTTTAGTTGATGTAGAATCATGTTTCGCTACATGAATTTAAAGTAGCATTCCACTCTAAGTAGCATTCCACTCATGCTGGCTTGAAAGCAGATTCTTGGTTTAAGACAGGAACTTAACTTTCCCCTTAGTCTGTGGAGCTGAATGCTGTAGGAAACAAATCAGCAAAGAAAATAACTTCTCTTGATAAATAACTAGAGCAGGAATCCATGTGAAAAGGCTCTTGATTATTTCAGTGTTCTCACTGCTTGGATAGAAGAAGGAATCCACGAGTACACTCAGGATGTTTTTATTGTGAGGATGTTTTTGTATTCTAAATTCTTGCTCAGATCTTGCTATTGTGTGTAAAATAATATAAAAAAGAAGATGAAATTATAAGCAATGTAAACCTGAATACAGTTTTCTTACAGAAGTTACTTTTTTTTTTTTTTTTAACTTTACTCACAAAACGTAGTTGGAATATAAGCAGAAACTTCTTGTTTCATTTATAAATCTTTTTTTTTCTTTTTTTTTTTTTTCTTTTTTTAAAGCTGAAAACAGTTGTTCTCCAGACCACTTCCAATGTAAAACTACGAAACATTGCATTTCTAAACTGTGGGTATGTGATGAAGACCCAGATTGTGCTGATGGATCAGATGAAGCTAACTGTGGTAAGCATGGCACTGGTTTAGAATATATTACTGTTTTGAATATGACTGTAGCTTGACATTCTTGAAAAATGTAGCAAAAGTATATAAGGATTTCATTTAACATGTCCTCTCCCAAAGTATGGTAGTACCTATCTGTTATAATAGCTTTGTCTGGCTCATACAATTCTTGTTGGATTAGTAAACTGTGTGCTTTATATTATACTAATTTATAGCTCCAACCAATAAAGTAGTTGTATCTCATCTGGAATATAATGACATTCTTAGTTTTTCTTAAAGAATTATCCAGTTTTTATCAATTTATTCTGCATACTTTATTGTTTTTATGATTAGTAAACAGTGAAAAATGTCATTATTTGCTATAATCTACTGTATAATTTCAGTAGATTATTCAGTATAATTTCTGCATCACCTTTTTATTTTGGAGTAAAAAAGACACTCAATGTAGCAAAAACATCTTGTAATAAATGAATTACTTCATTCCATGCAACAAGAGTCACAGTGTTGTGAGATATACTGGGAAATATAACTCAGAATAAAGACCAGTACAAAGCTGACTTAAATGTTTGTCAACAGAGGTATCTTCATTAGAGAATTAGATGTTAAGACTGGCTGGACAGAAGGATCCAGAGAAGATTGCAGTTTGACATGACCAACTTTTCCTTCTGTTTGCATGCCACAGTGAGACACACGTCCTATCACACAGTCCCACAAACTCAGCAACCCCATAGGACTTCTCCAAGAACCTCTGATACTTATAAAGTTTGTGTACTTAAATCTGGTAGTTTGAGAAAGCAAGTCATCTACAGGCAAAATGAAGGATAGATGTCAGTGCAAGAGCTGCACTCACAAAGGGCATTCCTGGCTGCCAAACTGTGGATTCATATTTCTGAGTACCCCATTCAAGCCCAACTGGTATGGAACAAAGAATCTTAAAAAGGTTCATATTAAAATATATCGAAAACACAAAATTTGAAAGCAGAGCAGGAAAAAAGTAAGGAAAGTTAAGGGAAAAACAAAAAAAAACAAACAAAAAAAATTAATGTTGAACAGGAAAAAAAATAAGACACTTTGATTCATCATTGGCAAAAGCCAATAGAAAGAACCTCTGTGAGGAAAAAAAGAAAAAAAAAAAAAAAAACCTCCCTATTTATTTTAAATTTGCTAGCTGAATATAATGCCCTTACTTTTTCTGTTGGATCAGTAAGATAAAAATTATCTCTACTCACAGTCTCTATGCCAGTCATGATTGTTATGCACAAACATCTAATAAGTAATAAATGCAAGAACAAGATGGCTTTAATCATATTTTAAAGTTTTCTTTATTTTTAGGATTTGAAATATGTTTAAATGATCTTGTTAGAATAGCTAGAAAAAGATTTGGTCGTCTGTTTTGTTATTTGTTTTTTAACGTATTGAAAGATGGCTGTTTTCATGAACAAACTATGGGAAAATTAAATTATGAAGCTAGAAGTTGAGTGTAATAAATATATGCATATGTTGGTGCTAATACTAACTTGTTATCATTTTTAAAATGCTTTCACTGCAAAACTTGCATAAATGGTAATTTCTTCTTTGCTTAAGTGCACCATAGTCATGTATATATTGCTTAGTAAATGTTTACTACCATATGTTATTGGAGATACTATATTGAGTGAATTTGTTAGAATTGTTCTGAATGTATTTAGTCTTCCATGGTTCATTTTCAACTCAGACAATTAAAGTAGTTAGGAAATGCATGCTTATTAATGAGCATGTGGTGTTTTTCAAAGAATAGTAAGTAGAGTTAATTCATGCCTGCTGTCCAGACAGTTAAAAGAAGCCATTAAATTATGGTAATCCTTACTCACTACTTTACTAGGTTACGTGTATTTAAGGTTTCTATTCGCATAATGTTAGTATAACTGTTTTCTGCTTCCTCCTTTTTTAAATATTAATTTTATTTTTAGCCTAAAGAGTAAAAATGTTTTTTGGTTTTGTTTTGTTTATTTGTTTTTCCTGATGATGGTGAATCCCCAAAACTGCAGTGTAATGCAGTTAGTGGCAAAATTTTGGTTTTACTTCATTGGTATTGGTATCAATGTGCTTTTTGGCTGTATGTATAATAATCTGGGTTTGGTTTGGTTTTGTTTTCCATTTCAGCCTTTATCCCATTTTCTTCATGTTCATTTAGAAGTATTTCTAAAATACAGTATCATTAGGCATGTACAGAAGATGGCCTCAGGCAGTCACATAAATATCAGAAAAGGGGCCTTTGCCTGTTACAGTAAATAGATTAATTTCTGTCAATAATAAAGAAAGTAATACAAAAATTGAGTTACTATAACTTACTTCCTTTTCTTTGTAGCATTCCTGTCTGAACTTCCACATTTTCAGGCAGCCTCATTTTAAGAAAAATGGAAAGCAGTTTAGTGTTGAAGACAACGATGACAAAATATGTGTGCGCCTTTCAGGGTTCCACAATTCAAAAATTATTCTTTTGCGCTATTTCTTTTGAGCTGAATAAATTGCTCTTTCTGAAAGATCATATATTTGCTACACAACTTTCCCAAATATTTCTCTTTGTTATATCTTATTTCTATTGTCCTAGTATTTTCCTGAGTTTTCATTAATGTGAAAAAGGAAAGAAAAAACAAGAAATCTGGTCCATAAGACATGTCAACTGTAAGCTGCTATAAGAGATCAGAGTCAACCCAAAGGAATAATAAAGCTTTCAGATTTCTTAAGTGAAGAAAGCCTTGCAGATATAAAAAGTATTTTCTAAAGGAGTTAAATATGTGTTTGTGTTAGATAAATTAGAGTAGCAAGAAAAAAGATTAATATTCAACTAATAATCATACATTTAGAATACACACATGGATATTTTAAAAATAAAAATTAAAAAAAAAAAAAATCCAGCCTTTCTTCAAAAGTGTAAAGAGGCAATCCTAGAAAATGGATTTAGCATCCTTGAGAATGAGGGAATTCTTTATAAAGAATAAGATATCTTGCATGTAGTCTTCAACCTGGCAAGTGGCTGGAAAGAAAGGATGTTATCTCCGTATGCTATGTATTACTGATTGGATCTTAGTGTGTCTGTCCAATGTGAAAGAATAAATAGTATATGATCAGTCCTTAGGACTTATTTTGTGGGCAGATATGTAATGTGGGATTATAGAGTTTACTGGAAGTACTTTAATGTGTAGGATGGGTTTCTGATTTGAAACCACCTTTTACAAAGCTACAGCTGCAAATGCAAGAGTTCTGATCTTTATTTTTCTTATTTTTATGTTTTATAATATTAAAAGTTTTTGCCAATGTTAAAAGTTAAAAAGTGTTAAAATTATTTGTCAAAGTTAAAAGTGTTAGCAAATGTATTTGAAATGTCATGATTGAAATATCATTGACTGTCTATGAATTACTTTTGTCATCTTGAAAAACATCATTTAAAAAAGTATTATTCAAGAAAACTTTACAATCTTGATATTGGCAGAGAATGGGGAACAAATGCAAAAGGCAGTATTTTAATTAACAAATTTGTGAGTGTGCGGAGCTATACCACTGTTTGCCTCCACCTTTTTGATATTCAAAACTTGTTTTGCTCTATATCTCTAGTTCCAGAACCACACCTAAAGCAAACTACAAAAAGCAGCAGTTTGGGCCGTGGCATCAAATGTAATACTTCTAATTTGGGACATCATCCTTTCTATTTCAGAGGCAGAAAAAGCAGGTTGACTTAAGCTAATGTTTCAATTCTCTTTCATTCTGTCAGTTATTAGAACTTATCAAGTTGTCATAATAGCAACATGAAGTCTGATCTGAGATGTTATGAAATAGCTGAATTTAAGAAATTTGTGTTGAAATGTCATCACAGTGAAGTAAAAAAACAAAACACAAAGGCAGTTCCTTCCTGCTGGAGTGGTTCAGAATGTCCATGCATCCCCAAAAGGCTTTGCCTGTGATACTATTCTGTAAACAGGAAATCTCATTGAGAATTTTTACTGCATGAAGAAAATTAATTTCCATTTAGCATTATGTGCGTTTTTTTCCTCTGTGTAAGCAAACTTTCAGTCCAAGACAACAAAAGATAAAAATATAAAGCAAAATGCAAAATTTTCTGTTAGGTATGATTAGTCTTAAATAATTGCATGTAAACATAGCTGTTAAGAAATATATATTATATACAAAAAAAAAAAAAAAAAAAAAAAAAAGCTGTTTACTGTGATCTGATCTTTTGAAGAGCAATCTTACAGTAAGATTCAAGGAAAAGTCAGTGTGTTTTTTGAGATGAAATTGTTAACCTCTCCAAGATAACCTGTGCATCATTTCTAAATTTCACATTTCTTACTTTAAATGAGAGTTTTTTTTTGCAGTGTGTATTTTAATTTTATCACCAAGTTTATAAGTACATCTCTTTTGGTATGAGTGAATAAATAAAATCTTAAACAATGTGGTATGAGAAATAAATTAGTTCAGAAAATAACTTCTTAAGTATGTAGGTTGCTCCTTCTGAAAGGCGTCTGGTAATACTGTTACGTGAGTCTTCAGTTTCAATCTTTCCACTTTTGACTCTGCAGTGATATAAACGATATTCATCCTAATTACAGATAAAAAAACGTGCGGGCCTCACGAATTCCAGTGCAAAAACAACAACTGTATTCCAGATCATTGGAGATGTGACAGTCAAAATGATTGCGGTGATAATTCTGATGAAGAGAACTGTAGTAAGTAACTTTTACCTAAGTGCATGTTACAATGTGTACAGTCAGTTTAACATGTAAGGGATTGTGTAAAAATTCTGTGTAAAAATTGCATATATGTGCTTTCTTACAATGCCATCTGATCCACTGAAAATCAGTTAACCAGAATTGAAAATGAAATTTTCCAATTTTATTAATTCTTAAAGAGCTGTAATTCTCTATGAGAGCTACAAAAATAAAATAAAAATTAAAAAAGTCTGACCTGTGACTTCTCAATAACCTGATGAATTCACAGTGGATAGTGTCAGAATTAGCTTACCTTTGTCAGAGAGTTCCTTTTACGTTTCTTGTATCTCTAGGTAAGAAACAAAACAAATTCAGTGAGAAATACTGTTTAATGGTAGTTTTTAATCAAACACTAACTGCCCATCACTTTCTGTATATTGCTTCCATGATGTGCAGTGTTTTGTGCCTTTGGTAACACATTTCTATAATATTTAACTAGATTTTAAAAGTAGACCTTGTTACTGAAAGTAGCTTGGTTAATCTAGTTCTTTCCCACCCACTAGGAACTTCAATGCCTAATAAATCTCTGTAATACCACTTTGAGTGTGTTAATTTAGATCTGGTTCTCAGGAGCCAATGACAAATTCATAATGGTATATTTCATCTTGCAATAATTGTCTTTATAAAATATTTCAAGAGGGAAATTCCAGCAGTAGTTCTGAAGATCATCTCTTCATTTGACAAACAATTTCAGTTTTTTTTTTTTTTTTCTTTTGTTCTTAGAAATCCAAGACATTAATATATTTTTGTACAGATAATCTTGAATGCATATTTCTGGTTGTATATCCTGAATGTGTATTTAGCGTCTTTGAGGTAATAACCTCAAAGCTGGAATGTTTAATAAACTAGGCATTCTCATGGTGTGCAAGTGCTGTCTGCTCCGTTCTCCCTTTAAAGATATGCTGTCCAGAGGTAGAGGATGTCTGAAGACCAGCTCATTTAGCTTGAAAGTTTAAGTGGATTTACATGCCTTTTTGATCGCTATCTATTTGAAAAAAAAAAATAAAAAGGGGGGGGGGGGGGAGTTACTGAAAGCAATGGTGCCATAGTTTTCAAATGCAAATGCTTCATCTAAAGAGGAAAATGTCATCTGACTCAGTAATCACTCAGAGCCATGTATTGTTAAACCTGGACAGGAGGTGGGGCAGGATAAGCAGGTGTTGTTGACAACACACACAAGCTTTCTTAGCTTCACTGGAGATTTTTTTTGGAATTGAGTATTAGCGATGGTGAGATTTTTCTATTTCTATTATAAATAGCAAGAAATTATTTTCTATTATGCTCATGTAAAAATCAAAGAAAGACATGGGTTTGGTACAGCAGTGTTAATCTATGTGACCAGATAATCTTTTTAAAAGTTGGAAATTAGAAACAGAAAACAAAACAACAGCAACAACAACAAAAAAGCCCACCTCCACTAAACATTACCACTGTTTGCAAAATAAATATCAAGCATCTTATTTGAAATTTTGTCATGTGTGAAGTGGTATTTATTTATTGTCCAGAACTGTTAATTTTCTTCTGTAAAATTTAGTTTGTCATACTATAAGGTGAAAAAAACAAGTGTTCAAATAATGTAGGAGAATTTTTTCAGCAATTTATTTTTTAAAATTTATTTATTAAGCTTGCCATCTTTGTGTTCACATCAATAACTAAGTTATAGACTCCATTCTTGGCTGTTCTCTAGACTTTCAGATAAGGAAATCTGTAGTTAATTGTAGTGGATAGAGAAAGTGAGTTGAGAGTACCCAGATGCAGCCTGAGCATCAAACTAAAATTGTTCAAATTCTCAGAACAAACCTTACAATATATAAGCGTTAAACAGATCTTTGTGTAGTGATGAATTGTAGTTTGTATTTGCTTTTCAGTATTTTTTGTTTTCTTTTGCTTGTCAAATGCATACTTTTCTTCCTAACTGTTTTCTTCCTAAGTCCCTTATTCTGCTGTCTAAATTAAATACAGTAGCCTGGCACAGTTGTAAAATTCAAAATCTCAGAAGCGTTGGAAAAATACATAGTATTGTTCAGTTGTTCAAAATAGATGTAGAAAATTCTTTATGGGCTGTCTGGCCACTTATAGAATAAAGTGCAATGAAACAAATATATATTAGATTAGAGCTTCAAATGAATTTGACAAAATGTATTGCGTGGCACATTATGATAAGTTGTTCATAGCATACATGGATTTACAAAGGGCTTTTCAGGCAGCTATATTGGAAAATGAGCTGTTTCTCAAGAATACAGAATAAATTCATTGAATTTTAGAAATTCAGCTCAAGTATGTACATTTATCTATATTATTCACTTTCACATACGATAGTAACCTGAAGTTATCAGCAGCAAAAGTAGTGAGTTAGAAAATATCACACATGGGGGTGAAAAATTATTAGTGCTATAATGCAAAAAGATATGTCTGTTAAGACTGTGTTTCTGGCATAGCATCTCCAGACTTTTTTGTTCTTTATCTGTATTTGTCTTACAATGTACAGTGTGAACCATCCTCCCCAGCTTATTTGTTTACTTCTTTGTAGTTCTTATCTAATGAACTTCTTACCACATCATTTTATACAGATGAATGCAAAAGTGTTGTGCTCCTTCAAAAAAAACTGACAGAAAACTAGTGAAGGATGTCACACCCATTCCCACAGCTTCATATCAGAAGCAGTTTGACAAGAGTAGCTCAAGGAAGAGAGAGGACAGCCATGTTAATGGGAACCTAGACAAGGAGACATGAGAAGCAGTGATCACATTGAAGAGAGTGTAACTGACAGTACTACCAAAGTTGCCATAAATATTTTTAAGTAGCTGTTGAATTTTCCAGTGAATATGCTCTAAACTGGAAAAGCTTTTTAAAACATGAATCCTAATGAAGGCTGCCTGCTGTCATTTTGACCCTCTCAAATAAATAAGAATTATTAAGGAGGATAAAGGTTCAGACTGCTAACACTAAACAAAACAGAATGTATTTTTAACTCTTTTCAGTTAATTATTATCTTTTTGGAAGGGGAATTTGCTGTTAGAGTTTTTTGGGTTATTTTTAAAGAAATTAGGCAAAAATATTTTCTCTTTCAGGGAACTTTAAAAATGGGAAAATCTGTAGTAATGAGTCTTATTCCTGCTCAAAAGAAGGCGCCAGCAATGTTTTATTGAATGTAATTAAAGAAAATATAAAGTACTGTAAACATTGAAGCAAAGCAAATGTAATAATGCTGTAGAAGGACATGCATTCAATCAGTGTGGAAATATTACAGTTGCTGGATAATCTTCTCAGGGCTGTTTTGTTGCGCTTACAAGTTGTCAGGAAAACAAATTAGTTAATTTTGTCCTTGGATAAGTTTGTATCCTAAATGCAATGAGAACTAGCAATTATTTAATGTCTGAGTGAAAACATTTAAATTAGCATATTGAAAGAAACTTAAGCTGGAATGTCTCCTAATGTCATCGTGAGGAGATCTTGAGTGGACAGTGCTATAAATTCTCTGAATTCTTTACACTGCTTAAGGCTCCGCTGACTTGGTGCAAATATGACCATGCCTAGTGTCAGTTTTCTAAAAGCAGCTAGTTTCAGTGGTACCTAAAGGCAAGTAAAGGCTTTACTTCAATAAAATGTTGTGTACTAAAGATTTCTTCTTTTATGTACATCTACCAGTCCTATGCCTAGATTAACAAAGAACAAGTGTTGCCTTTGTTTTGATTAAACATGATGCTGAAAAAATAGCAAAATAAAAAATAAAAATCTGTGTTGAAAATTGCATTAAATACATGAAGAAACAAAATATCTATTTTGTGCTTACAGGCATTCATTCTACAGGTCTATGCTACTGCTTTTAGGTGTATAGCAGTGGAGACTTACAAGGAAGGATGGTTTTGATTTTACCTCCTCTTTTGTTTTGTCATGTTAATACTGTTTCACTGATGTTATGTGGATGCATCACACTTGATACTCTGGCTTGACTTACTGAAAGGTTTCGCTCCCACATAATTATCTGGTAGTATATCTGATGAATACACTATCCCCAGCTACATCCTTTTCTTACAGTGAGGCAGAGACCTCCATTCACAAAATGAGACTTTGAGGCATATATTTGTATCATGTCGTTATTTGTAAAGTTAGTTCTTTCAGTACAAAGAATAACATCTAGCTACTACAAATATCACTTACTACATCATCACTATTCAGTGCTCTGGCAGAATATATAAACATGTTGCTTCAGACCAGGGGTCCTTCTTGTTGGTTTGTTCCCAGTAGTGGTTAGTGGCTAGGACAGAGTAAACCATGACAGGCCAGAAATGTCTTTTGAGTGTTCTTTCAACTTACATTTTTAGCTCATTGATTCTCCTTACCCGTGTGTGCTTTGTATATCTAGTTAAACTCAGTAGATCTCTTTCAAATCTCTTGAGCCCCTGGATACATTTTTTTTTTCCCCATCTTTACCATTCTTTTGTAAAGTAATTTACTTTTACAATGAAACAATCCATTGAATAAGTAATCATCACCCTTAATTTTGAGCTTGGTTCCTGTTTGCTTAATGACTCTGTATGACTCTTCCTTGGTGTTTATCTTAATTACACGCTCCGTAGAGAGAGTCCATAGAACAACGTATTTTTCATGATTTACCTGAGATATCCTGTGTAATAGGCTAAAGCTGTTTATTATTGACGATAATCTACCCAAGAATACAAAATCTCTTTTGACTGCTAAGCAAACATTTTCAAAAGAACTGAGATGTGGATGACTTCTTTGAAGGCCTCTCTATGTAATATAATTCTGTTTTACATACGTTTTTGCTTTGCATTTTACAGAATAGCTCCATTCTGTATCTGCAGAATCTTTAATGCCTTGAAAGAAAGTATGGCCTAAGTATGTTCCCCTAATTCCTCTAAGTCTGTATGATGGGCTGCCAAAAGCCTGAATGAATCAAGAGGTCAATATACACTCCTAATCCATTCTGTTTGAAGATCTCCCATCCCATATGTATGTTGCTGTTACTTGTTTTTCTACATACAAGTTGCACCCTTCCTTTTAAACTCTGTTTTTTCTAAAAGTTGACTTTGCAACAGCTGTTGCAAAATACAGAATTCTCATAAGGAGCAAACATGTTTGGCCTGCACAAATACAGGTAAAAAGTACAGTGTAAGTTTGAACCTCATATGCTATTTTAAGAAAAAAAAGAAAAAGTTTTGTTCTTCCCTCTTGTATGCAAGTACCTCGGTCTCCTAATAAAATCCTGTCAGTTCATGACAGTGCAATATCCATGCTTATTAAATCAGAAATTGAACCCCAAATATGAAATGATTTTAAATCTTTCTGACGAGATACCATTCTTGCTATCATTTAAACTGATAACAAAAGTGTCTGTTGGCTCTACAGATAATTTTCCAACCTTAAAATGCGAAAGGAGATCATCTTACGTTCTGTGTTTCAAATAAGATTCTGTCTAATAATTCAAAAATGCTTTTCTCATGAAGGAGTTTCAGTGCTTTTATAAAGCAGAAGCTGAAAGATGCTGTCCTTTATTCGTTATACAGAGGTCTATTAATACTTATTCCTTTCACTAACAGCCACAGCACTGATGGGAAAGTGCTCTTCTGTGTTCATATGTAAATCACAGAGATGTATTCCAACAGCAGAAGAAATATTTCTTGCAAACAGAGAAATGAGAAGTTAGCTCATTGTGTACATTTTTGCAGAATCAAATCTCTGTTTATAAATAATTCATTAGCAGTATAAAAAAGTATTTGCTTATATTTTGCAAATAAGTACAGAAACATGAGAAATGCTTATTTGCATATGAATTGTTCTTCCACAAAGTATTTCTTTTACATAATTTATCGTATCTTGAATTTCCTCTTCCTGGCCTGTTGACAGTAAAAAGAATCAAATGTCAGTGATTTGCTAACATTTATACAATGAGCTTTTGCTTTGAGAAAATTAGTATTATGTATATAATATAAGAATCCATATAAAAGCTAACCTTTGATTTGCTTAAAAATAACATTGCTGGAGAACTAATGAAATTGGTGTAGATCTGCTTCTATTACTACTTTCCTACCGCTTCAAAATGAAAAGTTTTGCCTACCTGAAAAATGAAATTCCCCTTAAAAAACTTTCAAACAGGGTAATTTTGGCTTTTAATTATGAAGTGAGGGGAAAACAAATGAAGAAGAAGCTGAAACATTCATCAAAAATACTCCTTTCTTGAGACAGTCTTTGATTTCTAAAAATTAAGATTTCTATTAAAACAAGCAAACAAACAAAAAAACTTAGTTTGACTTTACCATAGATCTGTGCAACTCATGTTGTCACGCTGGTGGTATTTGCCAAATTCTAAATAGGAAGTTTCTAATTTTGGGGGTGGGATGGGAGTGTTGTTTGTTTTTTTGTTTTTCTTTTGTTGTTTTGTTTTTAGTTTTTCCCTGATCACTCTGTTACGTTTCTCAAAAACAGGCATGTTGCTACTTTCCATTGCTATTTAAAGGCCCTTTAGCGTTATTCAGTCTATTGCTGCTCTCATCTTCTCCTCCTTTCTCTTTTTCCTCTTTCCTCCATTGATTTAGTTGCTGTTGTTTGCCATTAGCCTGAATTCTTCCCAGCTCTCTGTTGAAAAGATCCTACCAATCAATCCTTTTTCTTGATTTTACATTATTTACATAATGCAATGTTTCCTCCAATGGAAATATTCTCACAAATAAACCTTAGTTGCTTTTTCAGTCCTACTCTCCCAAAACCGTGTGGCAGTCTAGACTAAAGTGAATATAGAGGCTCAATTAAATTTTGCTCAATTATCTCTTCTGTATCTCTATTTAATCTAATGGTTCAAAATCCAGAGGGACTTTATTTTTTTTTTTTTTTCCAATGTCTTTTAGAATAGATTAGTTCAGTTGGAAGAGATCTTCAGAGGTCATGTCCCACTGCCTGACCACCAGAAATTGAAATGCATTATTGAGGGCATTGTCCAAATGTCTCTTGAGCACTTGACAGGCCTGGGTCATCAAACTAGGAAGTCTGTGCCAGTGTTTGATCTCTCTCACAGTAAAGAATTTATTTTCCTAATATGCAGTCTGAACCTCCCCTGGCACATTTTTGTACCAGTCCTCCGTGTCCTGTCATCAGTTATCAAGAAGAAGAGATCTCCACCTCCCACTCCACTTCCCCTCCTCAGGAAGTTGTAGAGCACAGTGAGGTCGCCTCTGAGCCTTCTTTCCTCCACACTAGATGACCCAGGTGTTTTCAGCCTCTCTTCATAGGACATGCCCTTCAGCCCTTTACCAGCTGTTTGTCCTTATTTTCAGGAGGAAAGTGCATGGTATTCTGTTGGGAGAATCTTCCACTCTGATCCCCTGCCCAGTGTTTTCATGGCAGTAAAAGAAAAAATGCAGAGCTATGCAGACAGTGAAGCAAATAGGCTGAAGCAGCAAATCTCACTTTCTCACGATTACCCCATCGCTCCCTGTGGCCTACTTTGTTTGCTTTGCCTGTACCTTGAATTAATTTTGTCTGCTCTTCCATTTTATTGTGTCCGCCTTTTATAATGACTTCAGACCTACCTGTGTTTTGTTTCTTCCTAGGGAATAGAAGAACATATCAATTTATCAAAAATATCCCATTTACCTTCCAACTTTTACTGTCTCCTGTCCATCTGTAAGCTCCTAAGATTCTTTTTATCTAACATCTCCTTTCTGTTTTCTCTGACATTACTTAAAAATTCCATCCTTGTTCTTACCTTTACTTCTTCTTTTCTGTTTTCTAGCATTCTGACAATAGTGTATTTTTATGAAAGTATGCTGTCCATTAACTTTTGCACCTCATAGTATTCTCTTTCTGTTAAACCACTTTAACAGTTTTGTCAGCATTTCAGTCAGTAGATAATTGTCATGTTTCATCCCATATTTAATTGCTTGAAAACTGAGTTATTTTACTTGAAACTCCAAACCTTCCTTCTTAGGTATTCCATTTACCATCTCAAAACTGTTCCCCTGAATGCTTAGCACAGGGGAAGCTAATTCTTGACATACATATTTGCTAAAAGGTATGTGATAAAAGGTACACTATTGATCGATTGAAAGTGAAAGATCTGTTTAGTTCTAATTTGATCAGATAGTAATGAGTGCAAAAAAAAAAAAAATCTAGTCTGTGGTATCTCTCACTGTACCTGTGACAACATGTATGCAGTAAAATAAATAATGTTTATATATTCACATCACATAATTTTCTAAAGAAATTTGTCAACTAAATGACATGTATTTTCATTAATATCTTATATGTAAATGAAATTTTAACAACACAAAATCCTACAGACAAAAAAATCCTGAGAGTTTCAGAGTTGGTGTTTTTTTTGACTTTGTTATAGTGATTCATTGATTGGTTGTTTGGGGATTTTTTTTTTTTTATTTTTTTTTTGGTATGAAGTATTTTTATAGAAATGCTAATGAATCTATGGTTTTTACTTTTCTCTATTCAGAACCTCAAACATGCACTTTGAAAGACTTTCTTTGCGCAAATGGAGACTGTGTTTCAGCAAGATTCTGGTGTGATGGAGACTATGACTGTGCAGATGGCTCAGATGAGGTAGGTTTCTTCCAGGAGAAACATTTGAGAAAATTGGTGGTAGTTTGACAATGGTTTTCCTACATATGACTGTTTTAATAAGCAGTAATGGAAATTGTATACATGAGTCCATAAATACATATGTATTTACTAAATTGAACCTAGTTAATTAGTTCTAAAAGGAGAAGCTGACTTAAAATCAAGTCATTCATTTGTAGCGTATCTACATCTTTTTGGCCCCATCAGTGATCTGAACATCTTCCCATCCTCCATACATTTTCTGTCCTAGCTGGGGAGCTATTGCTTTCAATAGCAGCAGTTGTTTTGTTTGGTTTATGTTTTTTGTTGAAAAAATGTAGACTGTTGTTTATGTAGCAGAAGTTTCATGGATATTTGCTTTGCAATTTCTCTGTTCTTTCCTTTTGTTCCTTTTCCTTTCCTGGTAGTATTGGACCTCAGGTGCTTCCCACCTTTCATGGATCATACTTACAAAGATATTTTAGTTCATAAGGCATTCCTGTATTTAATAATGTGAAGGGGTATGGCCGTTAATTTCTCTGATTAGCTGTATGCTTATCTATGTTTATATTAAACTCTTGATCTTGTATACACATTGTTTTTATTGTAACAGAGGTATTGTGAAACAGGCTGTTCAAGGGATCAGTTCCAGTGTTCCAACGGTCAGTGCATATCAGCAAAATGGAAATGTGATGGTCATGAAGACTGCAAACTTGGGGATGATGAGAAAAATTGTGAACCAGGTATCACTTTATATAATGCTGACAAATAAAACTGAATGAAACAAGGAATAAATCAGAATGAAACAAGGAGAAAATAAGTCAACAACTTGAGAACTTGTGCGTTACAAGTAGGGAGGAGTGCAAATAAGTCTGTTATAGTTAATTCTTTTGAATTTTTATCATTGTGTCTTCTTACTCATTTTTGGGGCGGCCCGCCCCCCCTGTTTTTTTAACATTTATATACAGCCAAGCAATTTGAAACTTATTAAGATGAATGGTATTTAACTTTAGTGAAATGCAATTCAGCTTACAAAATTTTGCTCTGAAAACAACAGCATCTCTTGGCATGTTACTAGAGTATCTGGAGGTTTTTTGTTTTATGGTGTACATTCAGTATATACTAGTCCTTATGCAAAGGTTTTCTCTAGCAAATTTGTTGTTTTATTTCATTATTATTGTCTTGGAAAATGTAGTTTTTTATATCTGCATTATTTTTTTTGTATGCTTCATCTGCATTAATGAAGTTTATGGAATTTTATTGCAAAACTCTCCTGATTTCCAATGCAACAAAAATGTCTACTTGTATTTTAAATAAAACTGATTGATATATATATTTATTTAAATTTTGAATAATGTTGCATTCCAAAATTGTGGTTTCATGTAATGTAAGTTTAATTGTTAACATTTACATAAGTTAGGTAAAGCCTAGACCCACTTTAAGCATACATTTTATAATATACTAATTCCGTGAATGTGTGTATATTATATATATATCTGTGTATTATATAGCTGCCATTGTTACCAAGCATAAGGAAAAGACAAAAAAGAAATTTCTCAGTGATAAAACACAGATATCCTTTCATTGTCATTATACAATTTACTTAGGATGAGACAATTTAGTTTTGTAAGATATGTCCTTGTAAGTCTGGAAAAGTTTGTCATTTATAAATACATGTTTGCATACTGTGTTAAACCAGATAAAGACATGGAATCATAAGGCAGCTATACATAAGTTATCTTTTTCTTAATGCTAAAATATGTGTTTGTAACCAGCATCTCCAACCTGCTCTTCAAGTGAGTATGTCTGTGCAAGTGGAGGCTGTATTTCGGCATCTTTGAAATGTAATGGAGAGTATGACTGTGCTGATGGATCTGATGAGGTAACTGACAATTTTATTTTTCTAGTGTCTGATGTGAATTTTGTAAAAGTTTTTGAACTGAACAGAGACACTTTTTTTTTCCTTTTTTTTTTCCTTTTTTTTTTTTCTTTTTTTTTCCTGCATTAATTGAACACTGTCAGATAACTTAGCCCCATGATTTTGGTTGCTTTGTATTTACAGTGGATTATGTTTGTTTGCTGTGTGTCCTTCTTTTCAAATAGATCAATTTGTTTCCCCTAAATCGACACCTGGATGTCATTCTGGGGCAGTTCGCTTCAGGGACTGTTCTGTACTCACAGCATAGATGAGTTTGTGTCACATTTGCCTCCCCCTGTCCTTGAGATATCAAATAATCCTAGGACTCCCCTCACTCTCCATGGGCCTTCATGCCATATTCTTCCTAGATATTATGCTGTTGATATCTTTTTTAAAACACTAATACCTTCTTGAACAACTTCAAGAAAAATACCAAAATAGTTGTTTTTTCTCAGAGCCATAAAGGTGCCATTTAGAGCCAGAAGTTTGCATGAGCTAAATGTGACCCAGGTGAGGACAATCTACTCTGGAAGTTTCTAGTCCAGATCGATGTGGATACAAGACAGTTTGTACTAACTGATTTCATGTCCAGGGTTGTTTCTTTCAGGACAGTTCACTTCAGACATATAAATATAGCCACTGTTTCCATTGCTAATACTGAGCAACAGAGGCACTATCAGAACGTGTATAGTGTGGTTATGATTTCACTTGGACTTCAGTAACTATTTAAATTACACATTCTATTGTCAGGGGCAACTGTATTTTATTAAATACATAGGGCAATAAAAAAGTGTCAGTAAATTTTGTTAGGTTTGTCTTTAAGTATGTTGTTATTTTTATCCATTAGTAATTAGTTCACATCCGTATTCACACAGATGGATTGTGTAACAGAATGTAAAGAAGATCAGTTTCGATGCAAAAATAAGGCTTACTGTATTCCTGTCAGATGGCTTTGTGATGGAATCCATGACTGTGTGGATGGCAGTGATGAAGAAGACTGTGACCAAGGTTGGGTTTTTTACTAGTAGTGAATTCTGTATCATCAAAGAAATCAGTAATACAGCCAGTATTACTAGACTGTTATTTAAAACAATCTTACAAGTAACAATAAGATGAAAACCTTGCATTATAATGAAAAAATGCTAAATAAATAAGACCCCAATTTGCTATTGTTTCATGTAGATGAAATCCTGCATCTAACCAGAAATTGTAAGACCACGTTTTGAATTCTCTCTCCTAAGAGAACAGAACTATGCACAAAAGTTGATTCACATGAAGCTAAACACTATGCTTACAGCTTCATGGTTATGACTAAGCTTTGAATGTTTTTGAGAAATACATGTGTTAGTCTCATAGCTGATGAAAATTCAGAAGTCTTGTTCTACTATACCTTTTCAGTTGGGCATTCGTATATTTTTGCATACATGTATGACATACAGATGTGTAGATGTAAGCAACTAAATGTTGTTGAAGTTCCCCCTAGTATTTCTTCTGAGCTTAGGACCATGAAAAATGTTTTATTTCTGAATTTATTATTTTTTTTTAATTGAACCTTCTTTAACTACCAGGCAGTAGCAGTGTAACTCTGCACAAGATTTTTAAGTGTAGTAACTCAATAATTATGACAAAGACAGAAAAAAAAAAAAAAAAAAAAAAAAAAAAAGTAAAAGAAATTATAGTAAAATTTTACTCAGCACTTTTCCAGTTTCTTGTTTTATTTTCCAGACTTCTTTTTTTTTCCTTCGCTTTTGAGTATAGTTCTGTGGATTAGGCATCTAGAATCATATGATCTGTGTATACCTTCAAAGGCATAATGCAGTACAAAAGTAAGCAATAATAGTCTGAGGTGAAGCAAGCAATTGCAGAGTAAAATATCCTTCCATTATTTTGTCATAAAACTAGTGGGCAACAACGCCTACCCTAAGTGGGGGGGAGGGGGTTATGTGAGATGATTTAGTTTGAAATAAAGACCAGAAAATTATGAAATCTGGAAGAAATGGATGAAAATGAAGAAATCTGAAATCTGTTCCAGAGATGTTCAGTTTCAAAGAGCAAATATCATATTTGGAAGTGTTGAAATATGAACCGTTTTAAGAAGATGGAAAAATCAACAAACTTTTAGAAGTCCATTTTAAAACTGTCTTTACAAATATTTAGACTATATCTCTTTAAAAATCAATGAACTATAAATAAGTAGTAACATACTTATTTTATCTGAAGGCTACATGATTCTTTGGATGTCATAATGAAACTTCTGTGAACTGCAAATTGCTTATAATGCAATAAGAAACCTTTTGCCTACTTGGTTATTGCTATAATACTTTGTATTTATGTCACAATTATGATTTCTCTTATAGAAATCTATAAAATAATTATGGCAGGCAGAGCAATCACATAAAACAAATGCCAGTTTATCTCACTGATAACTATTTTTTTCTTCTTTCGAAATACAGCAAACACAAATGGAATTTTATTCTATAGCGTTATGAAACAATTTCCATATTATTTATTTGTAGCCCATAAATGCATATTTAAAAAATACAACTTTTTAGTTTCTTTCACTCTTATGGTTCAACTAGTATTGTGGTTTTATTGTGATTATACACCCAATTATTTATATTCATGTCCTCTATAATAAAATAATACTTGGATTATATTTTTTCCCATGAATAATAATAAATAAAATTTCTGTTACTGCTAGTAACTTTTATTTGCAATGAGGTGACTCATATTCAGTAACATAGTATGAGAGTTCCCAACATCCTCTTACACAGTGGGTATTTCATGCAAATTAATGTTCTGAAAATAAATAAATAAATAAATAAACCTGTTCTGAACTTTTTATGGTGAAAGAAAGCCTTCTGTTGATTTTAATGGGGTGTGAACAGGGCACTGAGTGAATAAGGAAAAAGCCACTGGAGCTTAATCTATTAGAATAGATGTAATGCATTGAGAAAAGCCACAGGGAGAGTTTTGATGCTATCTTATAAAATTTCATTGTTTCCTCCTCTGCAGGTACATGGCCTTTTTTTTTTCTTCTTCTTTTCTTTACTTCTGTGCTCTATTTTTCTCAGAAAAATGAGAATCCATTTACCAGAAAAATATGTTCTGTAGAAAATGAACTTCAAGAAGTTTCTATAACTTCTTTGATTTTAATGGTAAAATTTAGTTGTGACATCTTTGAAACAAAATACCTTCTTACTGCTGCACATATTAAAACTGAATCCAACTTGAAGCATTTTTAAAGCTTGAACACTCAAGCTCTCACTGTCTGTTCTGTTTTGTTAGATGTTTCAGAGATCAATCAATACCAAAGTTGTATGGAAAAATATCCTTGATGTGTTTTGTGTCTGCTAAATATCCCAATGAGAAATTTCAGAAGTTATGAAAAGGAATAGACTTTTAGAGGTCACCTAGTCTTATCTACTCTGTACCTATATGTCTAGATCTACCTTAATAGCAAAGTTTATAGCTGGTGAGTTGTCTTCATTGTCTTTCTTTGGTAACTTCCCTTTCTAGTCAGGCCAAATAGGAAATTGCTAGATAAAACAGTCATGAGAAGAAAGTGGAAGAAGCGTATGGTCAAGGAGGAGATAGTACAATAAGTATTTTCCTCTGTTTCTTCAACTCTTACATGTGGGATTTGCTCATGTAGTTACAGTACATGTCATCCTTTGCAGATTTTATGTGTAATGATGTTACCAATTTTATCAAGAATTGATATTCATTCTTGGTCTTCTGTTTTCCTGTGTTTTGTTTGTTTGTCTTCTTTCTTTCCTTCCAGGGGGAAGTATCTGTAGAGCTGATGAGTTCTTGTGCAACAATTCTCTCTGCAAACTGCATTTTTGGGTTTGCGATGGAGAGGATGACTGTGGAGATAACTCTGATGAAATTGCTGAAATGTGTGGTATGGCATTAAATTTTTCAGTGTTTTCAATGTTGTAACACCAGTAAGTGATTTAGAAATAAAATGTAAATACCTAAGTAGATAAGGACACGCACATCTAAGTTTTCTTTATTTGATCTTTAGAAAATTATATTGAAATGTGGGCATACAAGCAAAGTAATACTTTCTAAATGCAGAGTTCATATTGTGTTATACAGTTACCTGTGTCAGTGAAAACTCTAGACAGAGGAGCTGGATGTAACTTCCCCCTCCTCTTTCTTTTTTCAGTTTACAGTCTTTACCTCTATTAAAATTACAGGGTGGATGTCAAATAAGAAATTACTTATGTACCTTTTAAAAGTTTTGTCTATCTGGTATACATATACTTGTTTATTCTAAAAACAACAGTTCTGTAACAAATGCTAAATGTATCATTACATTACACAGAAATTACCTTAAGGAATTTTTTACTCTACTAAAAGAAGTCTAGCATCACAAAACTTTAGAAACAGTAAAGCCATTTTTTCCAAAAATGTACAAAACAAAAGACATCATCTATTAGATAGCGTGAGAAACAAAGTTGTGTTTTTGCAATATAAGGTGTTTTTGAAGTGGAAAATTCCACTGACTTTGCATTTTCAAAAGTGACTGTGCAGCATAGCAGTGTGGAGCATGTTAAGCAGATAAGGGGAAGGTCCCACAGTCCCAAAATAAGAAGGATAGCTAAGAAAAACAGCATGAGCCATACAAAATCAGTAAAAACAAAAATCATGGGCCCTCTACTCATGAGAGAAGGAGAAAAAAAAAAAAAAAAAAAAGGAAAAGGAGAAATTAACTGTTGGTCAAATTAAATTATACATATATGGTATAGAATTGTGTCAAGTAGGTTGTGAACCGGGGAAACGGGTGAAATCATGTGTTGGGTAATAGGTAATATAAAGTTATGATAAACTTCTACTGTGCGCTCCTGCTTGTAGGACGCCCACCATTATGATAAATAATAAAATAGCTCCACAGAAGCTATAAAACTGAAATTTTATAAAACTGAAACACTGTAAAATTGAAATTCTCAGAGTTCTTGGGAAAAAAAAAAAAATATCTTAGATTAAGAGCTACAATTTATTTTCATAATGAGTTCAGTCAAGTTTAATAAAATTAATGTTGAAAATATTTTTTACAGCTATACTTAACTTTTACAGCTATAATTAACTTTAACATTCCGTTGAACAACAATCTATGGAATCATCAATGCAAATAGTTGTTGAGCACATCCAATTTGATAGTTTTCCATTGTTACTTCCATTCATATATTTTCAGATAAGATATTTGTGAAAAAATAATCTTCTTAGAGGAAGTGCATAGATGGGAAAAAGTTATTTCTACATTGAAATATAAATCAACATTAAATTTCCTACTTCCTTTATTTTATTTCTGTCATATTTAATGATTCTCAAAAAAAAAAAAAAAAAGTGTAATTACCTGTATCACACAAAATAATTTTGTTCTTGAAATGAAAAACTTGCACTGTAAACATTGCTCAAGTGTTCTTTTATTAGGTACCAGAACATAAAAAAGTACCATTCATATGTCCAGGACTGCTGTGTTCCCATGCCTGCTCATTGCCTTGATAAGGAGACATTAAAGAAGATTCAAGAGTGCTAGCTGATTTTTTTTTTTTTTTTTTTTTAATTTACAGTAAAGTTTCCATGCCCTCCAACAAGGCCGTACAGATGTAGAAACAACAGAGTTTGTCTGCGACCCGAACAGATTTGCAATGAGGTTGATGACTGTGGTGATAACTCGGATGAAGATCACTGTGGTAGGTGACATTACCTTTCAAGGCATTCAGATCAAAGAAAACAACCTGAAGGGAAAGTTTGTTACACAGATCTGCTTGTCCTTCAGTAAAGCTTAACTGGAGGTTAGTAGATCAGAGTTTGAAATTGAATGAAATTAAGCTTGAAATAATTTCCAGTTGCTTAATGCTTCATGGTCATTTCAATTTACGTGTGTCTAAAATAATCTGAAAAGCTTAAATACTGCCTAAATACTGATATTTTTTTTCTTACTCATTTGTAATTACATAGATAAAATCGCATATAAAACAAGACCTTGTAAAAAAGATGAATTTGCTTGTAATGATAAGAAATGTATTCCAATGGAGCTACAGTGTGATTGGTTTGATGACTGTGGAGATGGTTCAGATGAGCAAGACTGCAAAATAAGTGAGTTTTTTGACAGTTTGTTTTCATGATTGTAGCAGAAAATAAAGAATAAACTGAGACTTTCATCCATTGAAAACCTTTTCAACAGCATTGAAGTGTAACATGAAAATAGCCTGCACAATGTATCTAAACAAAATACATATTAAAAAAAAAATAATAATAAAAAAGGCAGCTAATTGTTATTTGATTTTAATTCTATTTGATGTACCACAAAAGGAAGGAAAAGTTGCAATAGCCTTTAGAGTGTTTAGAGTAGTTCTTTCTGGAATAGATCAGCTATAAATGGATTGCACTTTATTTAAGATCTGCAGCAAGATAAATTTTGGTATTAAATTCTTGGTGTGAAGCAATGTATTTCAATTAAATAGTGTCAATTTATATGCATATGTAGGTAAATACTGTAATGTCATATATTTGTTTAAAATCTACCTTGATCTTTCAACGGAAAGATAAATTTGTCACATTTTTTGTTGTTACTTTGATGTCATTTTTAACAGATAAATCTATCAGGTTTTTTTTTAGACTTTTTTTTTTATGTTTAGGTGTCACCGAATATACATGTGAAGCTAATGTGAATCCTTGTGGAGATGATGCATACTGTAATCAAACAAAAACATCCCTACTGTGTCAATGCAAACCTGGATTTCAGAGAAACAAGAGAAATAGACAATGTGAAGGTACAGACCTTTTCCATCACTTTTCACTGTAAAGTATTAAAAGTCAGCTGGGTAGTCCATTTTCTATGCTCAAGAAGGGGGTGCATATCATTTATTTATTTATCTATCTATTTATTTATTTATTTATTTTTTCCAAAACTGTTTCATAGCTGTGAGATTTAGAAACTGAGATGAGAAACTGAAAGGACTTACAGGATGTAGAGTTGTGCATATACCTGGAGAAGTTATCAAAGATTAACATTGATTGTGAATGTCAAAAGGTTCAGGACAAATATTAAGTGAATTTCTAATTTAAGGTTTTAATGGATGATTCATGGTCTAATAGAATATTTAACTGACCATTTAGGACTGGCTTTTAAATATATATGTGAGAATACTTTGGATGCTTAAAAATAATGAAGATGCATAAAACTGAAAATTGAAATGAAGATAAATAGTTTGAAGGTAAAATACCTTACAATAGATGTCTTAATATCTATGATGCCACACTGAGTAGAAAAAAAAAAAAAAAGAAGTTATAATTAAGGATAAGTACTTCTACCTTCCAAAGGATAGTTTAAGAATTATTTTTTTTTAGTGGTGAGCAGTAACTTGCAGAAAAAAGTGCAGATCACTTCAATGGGACTGTCAAAGTGAATAGACTCTTGAATAAAAAGCTTCATTATTTGACTTTTGAGAAAATGCTATACATGGGAGGTTGTCCCATAACAGGTGATCATTTAGTTTTTTGTCTAACAGAGGTAGATATGTTGGAAGTAATTGTAGCAGGCATTTTCATTCTCAAAGTTGATTTCAAGTTATAATGATTATAGGTTTATATAAGAAGGATGGAGAAATAGTAAATATATGTCTTTCTGAGGTGTGTTGATTACAGTGGGAATAATGTTAGTAATAAATGCAGAAAGCTTCCTTTCACTGTTGCAAGATATACTGATACTTATGAGTTCGTTTTCTTCATTTTCATTCTTCCAGGACGTTCAGTTAAATAATAGATAGTATTGGACTATAGATTCATAAACTGCATTTTTTTCCCTCACAGATATCAATGAGTGTATGGTATTTGGTGCCTGTTCCCAACACTGCAATAACATTAAAGGGTCATACAAATGTGCATGTGAGAAAAATTATAAGGAGAGGAATAACAGTTGTGTAGCAAAAGGTAAGGCTACAGAAATTATAATAAAGGGACTGTACTAAATCATTTATTATGTACTTCGTTGGTAGTGCTGATGTGTTGCATATATAATCAATATTTAGATAAATATTTCTTGAATAATACAATTCTCAAAACAACTCAGAATGACCTTTTGTATGAATAACATATATGATATCCAAATCTAGATGGTAACTAGATAACCATAAATATTGCACATTCACATTCACATGCTGAGATGTAAGGCATTGCTGTGCATGTTCTATAGCAACTCTAGTCCAGTTTGCTTCTGTTGTAGTCAGTTTCAAAGCTTCACTGTCTTCACTAAAGATACTAGAGTACTTTAAAATAATGCCTATTGGCATATTTGTGTTTGTTTAGGACCCTTTAGACACAGCATGTGTTTAAAAATGTGTAGCAATTGATATGGGTTATGGATATATGCATAATATACCCTATTTTTGTATATGGCTTAAAGTGCTCAAATTCTTACAGTACACACTCTTTGAAATATACAGTGTCAGGAATCACAGTGTGAGTCTGGAGAGCACTGAACTCATATAATAGTATCAAAGTATGAAGAGTTGCAATTATTGGCCAGAGCATGAGTGTTTTTTTTAACATAAGAAATGGTCAGATAAACACCAAAAAGCTACTTGAGTGAAAACCACTGCTTTTTGCATTAGTTGACATTTACCTTATTTTTGTTTCATTATGATAATTCCTAGGCTCTGAAGATCAAGTTCTCTATGTTGCTAATGACACTGACATCCTGGGTTTTGCATATCCATTCAACTACAGTGATGCTCATCAACAAATATCACATATTGAACATAATTCAAGGATAACTGGAATGGATGCATATTTTCAAGGGAACATGATTGTTTGGAGTACTCAGTTTAATCCTGGAGGAATTTTCTACAAAAAACTTCATGACCGAGAGAGAAGGCAAAGTAACAGTGGCTTGATAGTAAGTAAACAAACCCAAAGATTACAAGTAACAAATATCTTCCCATTTATTTTTCTTTTCCAATTGCTTGTAACAATCTAACGACTTAATAAGCTAAAATTCTTATTTGATAATTATTTTATTCAAATAGTATATGTCGAATTAAATTACTATGCCTTTCCTTTCAAGACTCTGTCAGACTTCATCATGGCTCTAGGAGAACACAACTATATTTAAAATTGTTCTACACAGAAATAACCAATATGTTAGAAACTTGGAAATATTGTGTACTAAAAAGGTATATATATACTTTTTGTTGTTGTTGTCAAGAGGGAGGAAAAACGAGAGAATATAATATGTATAACCGTATAATAATGTGGGTTTTTCTAACCTAGGGTAATTTCAAGCAGTCTTCATTTATAAACAAATGAAGTGCCGACTGATATTCATTTTACCTAATCTATATGTAGAAGACTCTCAAGAATATGTTAGTGCTGAACTGAAAATAACAACATGATCTTTAAGTCTGTGTTTCTACAATGCTCTAAATTTAGATTTCTGACTGTATTAAATGTGCTGTCAGAAGGAGAGTTACTGTTACTTTTTTTTTTTTCTTGGCCAGTAGGAGCGAGGTTAGAAAGAACATCTTTCTAGCTGTTTCCTTAAAATTAAGAGTGAACAGGGATGAACTTGCATTACATGGATGCTTTTGTATCCAGTAGAATAAACACGAATAGCAACAGCAGTATAATCGTTCATCTGTCATTCAAATCTTGCGCATCTGAAACCAGCTCTAAGTACCTTTCCTCCAAGAAATTCCTTTGCAAGTGAATGACATTTCTGACCTTTGAGCAGAAACCCTGAGGATGTAGGCACCAGTGGACGGTTGTTTATGATGGCATATGTGTGGGAAGTAGATCTAAAACAGATTATTCGTAGCATTTCCATTGGTCACGTATGTTATTCAAGTTTTGGGGCAGGTTACTTTGAGAATCTAAGTATTCACTGAAAATGTGGAGTAATTCTACTGTGATTTTTTTTTTTTTTTTTTTGTATGAATGTGACAGATACCTGTACCTAAGAAATCCTGCTAGACAAATCTCTCTATCAAATTCCTTATGTAGAGAAAATAACAAACTTCTAAAGTCTTGTGAAATTAATGTGTTGGGCTTCTTTGTTGTTGTTGTTTTTATTGATTTATTTTATTTCTTTGTGGTTAATATCCAGTCAACCACTACAAGGATAAGTGTAGTCTGTTGGCCCACAGCATCTTTAATGGATCTGTGCTTTATTATGGATCCATAAAACTGAACATAAACTTCCTTGAGACTTCTTAATAGTTCAGGGGTTGAAATCTTCCTAATTGATTCAACATTGTCTCCATGTTTAAATGAATAAAGTAAAAAGTTCTTACAATTACTATATATATATATATTTTTGTATTTCTGTTTTGCCATTAAGCCAGAATACTGTGTAGTCACTTTCTCTTAAATTGAGATTATTGAAATACAGCTTTGCTTTCCCAGTGTTGTATGAAAAAAATACGCTTTTCTTTATATACCATTTTCCTCTAACAATTCTTGCCGGTAGATGCTTATGAAGGTGCTTCATCCAAGACATACGAAGCTTTTTACAAATCTGCATGTGGAAAATGAACAGAATTGAGTATATATGACTATAAGTTGGAGACCTTTCATTTATAATAGAATCAGAATGGCTTGGGTTAGAAGGGACATTGAAGATTCTCTAACCTATTCAGAATATTTTCTGAATATTATCTCATTAATACTCAAATACTATTGCCATATATATAGCAGATCAGTGATTTAATTAATTTATATTGTTGCTTTAGCACTGTCACTTAAATTTTGATTTTGAAAAGCTTGAAAATTCCTTATACTTAACTCAAGTTTTTAATGGATAAGTTTTCAAAGGTTACATTATAACTTTTATATCTAGACTTTGATATGTAAATCAGGATGGCAAACTTGAACAAACTCACCTGCATTTTCAGGTAATTGCATTAATGCAGAAAATACATCTCAACTGAAATTGCTCCATGGAATTAGCATATCAAGAGCCTTCCTCAGAGAACAGCTTTGAGTATCTCTTATATTCTTCTGTGAAAAGGGGTTTAAACTTGGCACAAAATGAAGCATTAAAAGAAATAGTAAATATCAACTCTTCAGAGTTTATTGGCAGATACAGAAGAGGATTACATTCTGATCAAGTTCATACAAGTGAATTGGTGATAACTGGTGCAGCTGTTTACTGGTATAATCCTTTGAGAGAGGATATATGTTATCTGAGGTGAATATTCAACACAGTGATTTGCCACTTAAACTCAAGTGCTGTTTTTTCATGGAAGAGAACACAAAGCTGAACATTAAAATAATTGTGCTGTATAATAGGAAGAAAAACATAGGTTTTGCAATGTATTTAATCAGTATATTAGCAGCTTGCTCCAGGCTCACTGTTCTGAGAGCTTAACAAGGATCCTTAACCACTCCTCTGATATAGCTATCTACCCACGTACTCCCAACTTTTCCCCAGGTCATAGGGAATTCAGTCCATTGCTTTAAATGGAAACAAGTTCTAGACTATTTTCTCTAAATATACTTTGTGCAAAATATGAGAACCCAATATTCTCTCATTTACAAAAAATATTCATGAGTTTCTTCTAATCCCAGCTAAAACATACCATAGCTTAAATATGTTCTGTTCATGCACACTATATGAAGTAAAAGTAGCATCCAAGTCTTCAGACAGTAGTTGGAAATCTATAAAATGGTAATATTTGGTTTACAAAAATTTTCCAGGTTACCCTCACAAATATTTTCTGTGACGTACATGTTTCATGAAGTTACTGGATTTGACCTGGGTATTTTTACCTCACGGTATATTAATTATGCATAAGACGTTTTCCAAGTGCTAATAAATACTATTAAAAAACAAACAAACAAAAAATCCTGCTCAGATCCATACACTGAGATGTTCCACTACACACCATGATACCATTAGTGCAGGAGAGCTCCTGTGCAAATGCTTGATGACAATAGCAGATATTCAAGCTCAAGGAATATTTAAGGAATATCTACACTGGTCTTTTCAGCTGTTAACCAATTTGAACAGTAACAGGTTTTCTGCTGCTTTTTTAGTTGTGCTGATCATCAGAATGTTTTTACTATTCTTAAAGGTAACAGCATTACGTTATGGCTTTACATTGAAGCGGCAACTCTGATGATGTTTAATTATGACCTTAGGAGAGCCTCTCTGGTATCAGACAGATATGTTATTTAAATGATCCTACATATGTAATACAAACAGTGGTTTGGTCAATACTTGCATCTACTGGGATGCTCATCTGTTAAGGAAATTTTCTATTTTCAGAAGTGAAAGCCTAAGAGTTTTCAAGTATCATACTTTATGGTTTATTTTTATTGCTATTATTGGGTAATATGTTATTTTTAATCAAGATACATTAAAAAAACAATAAATCATTCTTTTACACTTTTTCTACAGAAATGCAATACCAAAAACATCTCTAAAGAAAAGAGCAAAAATACTTCTTCAAATGTACTTATGATAGAACTTACATTTTTAATTTGTCTTTCCTAGTTAAAATGCTGAGTATTGCAAGGTGATGAGTTCCTGCTGTATGTGTAACATAAACTTCTTCCAATCAAATTCAGCTTCAGAGAGTGATTTCTAGATGTAATCTATCATTATATCAAAATGATTTCCAAATCCGAGTTGTTCCTGTAGCTTTATTTATTTATGTGCCTTTAAAAGATGTTTTACAATAGGCAACAATTCAGATAAAAAATGGTCAGGCTGACATGTTCAGTAGATGTGCAGAAACTAACATGTTATATAAGGTTATCAAGTTTCAAATCCCAGATTTTCTAATAAGTTGTAGTAAAATATATTCAGCGTCAGAGTGGGCTAAAAGAACTATAGAAAATAAGATTTTGTTCCTGTATTTTCAGCCTTATTCTGCATGCAAAAATCATTCTTTAAAATTAACATAATCCAAATAACCTATTTAGGTAAAAGCTCATTTACAATAAGTAATTTTCTTAGGCAGTACAAGAAGTTGCATAGGACATCAGAAACATGATATAGCTAGGTTGAAACTTAATGAACACAAATGAGAATTAAAGGGCAGTGGCATCAGCTAGGTTTTTTTTTTTTTATTCTCTCTTTTTAAGCTGCTACACCAGATGTCTGCTTTCCATTTCTTATGGTTACCTCCTTGTTATTTTGATCTTTAATATGAATCCCAACATTACTGGAATTTCATTTCTGTATCTACCCACTGCATGGGAATTTGCATGATGTGTTAACCAGGTTAATAATAATAATAATAATAATAATAATAATAAAAAAAGGCAGTCTTACTCTAAACAGCAGTTCATAAACAGTCCAAAGAAAGGCAAGGGACATTGCTGGCCATGGTAGCTGCTGTCCCAAAAGAACATTTGGTTCCAGTGTAGGCCAGTGTAGTTCCAGAACTGTAGTCCAGTGCTTCCAGGTAGGTCATTAATCGTAATGATCTCCAAAATAGTAACTGGTGATCTCCAGGCATGAGAGTCTTCTAGACACAGATTCATGATTATTATCCCAGATTAAAAGGATCTTAGATTAAGAAATGCAATGAAAGGTTATCAGAAAAATAATAATAAAAATAATTTAAAAAAAAATAAAATAAAATTCAGGTATCATGTCTTTTACTTGAAATTCTTTGAGCTATGCTTGGATAACTTAACAAGTAAAAAAAACAGAGTGTTGCATTCAGATGCTACACTTCTTGAAAGAATAATTTATTTTTGTTGTATTTCTGAAAGTATATCCTGTTTGTATCATTATTTTGTAAAAAGATTTATGATGTATTATTTTAACTAAATAATACCTGTGTTTTAAAGAAGTACCGATTTGTAAATTCAGTGGTTGATTTTGCTGGTTTAATATTCATCTAAATAGGAAGTCGGGGTTCTGTTTACATTTATAACATGCATTCTATGATATTTTTCCAGGATTAAAGTTTTACAAACAGCAGGCTATCTAAATTCACCATTGCACGTCCTATTACTTCACCTAGAGATTGAAATGACCTTTATTTTATGATGGAGAAAAAAAGTCTACAAATATCTTTGTGGTATTAAGGATACCCAAGAAAAATAAGTTATTTTAGGATTTTCTTTACTGATTTCAGTTACATAGTTTACTAGCATTCTGTTGCTGCATTTGTCAAAGAATAGCTTTTTGTTTTTTAATTCATAGCTTAACTTGATTTAATTATATGTAAACCAATTGTTATATGTATTTAGTGCATGCAAATATTAATTTTCAGTGATACACTGCATTCATGTAAGAAATAACTGGGTAGTCATATTTTATAGATTTTACTTCTCTCTTCAGGAATTTTAGTAAATTTAAGAGAATATTCTCCATATGTATCTCCAGTTTGCAGTATGATCTTATTCCCTTAGGACCATATTTTGGGACCTAGACTTCAATCATAACTACGAAATCATAATACAGATGTGATTTCGTATAAACCAGTTATGATGGTTTATAATCTCAAAGATGTAATCAGTCAAGACTCTTGTAAATGAAGCTGAATAGCTCTAGTTTTAATTGATGGTGGAGCACAGTTACAGTTAACAGCAAGGGAGGAAAATTACTTCAATAGCTTCTTTACTGCTGCGTACCAGTACTGGGCAAAATACAGAAGTAATTTCTTGCACTGTTCTGAATGCAGTGATTTCATTTTTCCTTGGCAGACTCCTGAGGTGCCATATCTCAAAAAACATTTCCAATGATGGAGTTTTGGATGGGATTTCATTGCGTAGTTCAGCATAGAGTATAATAAATACATAATCTCAGTTCTTTCTTTTCCTTTCCTTTGGAATTTTGATATGTAACATTTATTTGCTTCAGCATTAGTATATCATGTAGCTCATACCTAAGTGCTGTTTTCATAATGTAAGTAGCCCAAAACTCGATGAAACAATTGTTTTGAACCATTGCTTTGTTCTATGTTGAATAGAACTCTGAGCAGCCTGCTTCCACTGCTTTTACTCCTACAGGTGGAGCTTGTCTTTCCATTGAAGCGTTATTAAATTTTTCACCATATATGTTAAAGCTAAAAGTTCCTTGCCAATACAAATCTGTGACTATACAGCTGCTGTGAATGATCATTTCATTAAGTCTGACTTTAACATCTGTTCCTTTTAGTGTCCAGAATTCAAAAGACCTAGGGGCATTGCTGTTGACTGGATTGCTGGAAATATTTACTGGACCGATCATTCCAGAATGCATTGGTTCAGCTACTATACAACTCATTGGACTAGTCTGAGATACTCCATCAATGTAGGTCAATTGAATGGACCTAACTGTACAAGACTCCTTACAAGTATCGCAGGAGAACCATATGCAATTGCTGTAAATCCTAAAAAAGGGTATGTATGTTTCAACATTACTCTGTTTGAGTAATTCAAACAACAGTGCAAATTAAGAGAAACAAAATTATATCCATTAGTGTCTAAATTTTTCCAAGTCATTTGCTTAACCCTGCCACTCAGTTTACCTGTATGTAAATCAGGGTTTGCTATCTCCCATCTTTCAGGTAGGTTGCTCATAAAAGAAATAGTATCTCTAAAGTGTTCTGAGGTTTAGTATAGGCTCTTTTTTTTTTTTTTTTTTTTTTTTTTTGATATGTAATGTTTTTAGGATGATGTACTGGACGGTTATTGGGGATCGCTCTCACATAGAAGAATCATCTATGGATGGTACACTGAGGAGGATATTGGTTCAAAAGAATTTACAAAGACCTACAGGTATGCAGCTTATACATTTGTCTTAATAACATGGCATTTTCTAATTCATTGGGGATTTTTTGGCTGAATTCTCATTTCTCAGTTTGCAAATATACATTTATTGTATACTTCTTCATATATATTTTGGTTATTGATGTGCATGCAGCTACTCATAAAAAATTTTAGTTATTTTTTTCAAACAATGCATCTTGATATGACTTAAACTTTTGTAACAGAGCTTAACTGGTTAGTTTTATAAAGCAGTACCAAAGGACTGTATAAAATCAGTTAAAAAAAAAAAATGATCATTTAAAAAAAATGATTTGTTCAACAACACTTGACAAGCAAAATCAATTAAGGGAACACCAGTTAGCAGAGAAACACATTTTCTAAGACCGTATGTGAAGTCTTACAGCCTATTACAGTTAGTTTCCCGAATACTCTGCAAAATAATTTAAAATGAGGTTTTAGGTGTTCAAAGAAGCAACAACTTAATTATCTCAGTATTTTACAGAAGTATTGTGAAGCTTGACAGTGCATGTTGAGATCTTGTGAATTACCATTAAGACTCCATTGTTAGGATATTTATTTATTTTTTTGACAAAGGAAATGATAAATCAATAATGAAATGGTTCCCTCTTAAGCATCCTGTCTTGAAACCACAAATGATGTGTTTGCAACCCATTTTCTCATGCAATATTTGATGTTTCTTCAGGCATACAATGATAATTTGTTATTATTGTATTGCAGATTAGGGGTTGTCCAACTTTGCTATGCATATCTATTGAAATACAGGCTTCTTTCTAGAGGTTACTGTCTGAATATCTAAACATCAGTTAGAAGCTGACACTATCACTACCACAAGTAGTAATATTTTAATAGACTTCTAAGTCCCTAGCTGAGGTGGGTTTATGGAGTTGTATATGCAAATTACACTCACCCCACAAACGTCATACCCTTTCTTTATTGACATGATTAGATTGAAATATAACGATTTCAGGTATTATATCCGTGATAAGGAAAGCTCTGAGGAGAAGAAGCTAATGCTCCTTTCTATGCAAATTTGAAACACAATAATATATAGTCAATAATAAATTCAGTAAGTAGATTCTGATGATTAGGATTAAAAGAGATCATAATTTAGTTTATCAGAACTCTTGCTTATTTTTTGCTGAGCTGCTTTTATAAAGCACTGTGAACATGTCAGATACACAGATATTAAAATATAGTTCTAAATTTATTTATTTATTTTAATTTGTGTTATCTCTGATATTGTGAAAGAATCATTGAGGGTTTTTTTTTTTTTTTTGATATTTAAGTAGTCTTACTAAAATGCAAAATAATTTTAAGCTGGAGACTGGGGACTATTTCTAAAATACTCTCTATTACAAGTACCTTATAATACACAGAGTTGACACATTGTGATTTTAACTGTATGTCTGAATTCTCTTTAACTGTATGTCTGTTTCTTTTAAAAACTTTTTTTCTTAACAGAATTACAAATAGAAACATATTTCACTGGTCTATGCATCACACATTCTCTACTTCCTCTCATCTATCTGTAGCTGATTAATTTATGATCTTACGATGAAAATTTTTGCTGTTATGTATAATTTCTTTTGATGTATTTTTTCAGACTTACCTACTTACATAAATAGGAAGAAAAATACTTTTTTCCCATTCTTATTAAAAATACACCATAACTTCAGAAGCTCTGAATTAAATTCTTTTGTGGTTCAAATATTGTTACAGGTTGAAGCTTTTGACATGACTTAAAATGACATATTAATCATTTAAGCATCCCCTAGCTGCACAATTTAACTATTTAGTTATTGCCTAGAGGCTGAGTAGTCACATAGTTTTCTGTCTTATAATCTTGTTTGTACTCTCACTCTCTCACTTTTGCTCTCTTTCCATATATATGAGTGTAAACACGTTTGTGGATGTTGCTGTTTAATTCTTGCAACACTTTCAACCTAATTTAATTAAAATAATCTGATTTTTAGTTATTTAATAATTACTATGTATGAAGTTTTGGTGGTAACAAATACATAGTTTTATATATATATTTGTGGGAACTGTATAGATTCAGAATGCAGCATCAAATGTGAATGCTTTATAGTTCCTAACATGCACTCATGCTAGTGCTAGTGGTTAGAAATCTATTGACAAAATAGATTTTTTTGTTGATAGAGAAAACAATGGGATTAGATCCTATGTTTATATTCCCACCTGGTAGATATCCCTACTTGCTGAGGTACTGACCTTGGATGTGTAAGTTTAAGAAAATAAAAGAAACCAGTTGACTCAAGGAAGGTTTAAGCTGCAGATATTATATTTTATTCCTTGGTTTCCAAGCCTGTATTTTCATTGTCATCTTTATCACTGGAATATGAATGATAGAAAACTGTATATTTAATTTAAAAGAAATTCAACCTTTATATACTTGGTTGAATTTTTATTTTTTTTCTTTTTAGGTCTTGTAGTTGATCAGTTCAGTCAGCGTTTATTCTGGGCTGATTTTGAGTTATCTGTTATTGGAAGTGTTCTTTTTGATGGTTCTGATTCAGTTGTGTCAGTGAGCACTAAACAAGGTATGAAGATGATTTATTTAATTTCATTTCTGTTTTATTGGGCAAAAAATTTACTATACTGAGAAACTATGTAAGAAAAAAGCATTCACTGTTAAGAACTAACATTCATTGCTTTTTTGTAGATAATACTTTAGATATTATCGGAAGAAATATGTATTTAAATTTAAACTTTAGGGAAACAAATACAGAATTATATATGCAAATTTCCAAGATTGTTACCTAATAGTTAGCTTAGTTACTGTTAAATACCATTGTGAGAAATATTTATGTGGCCTCATTTGAATTTGCATTACAACAAGAGGACCTTGACTGGTTAGAAATTGGAGCTTTTGGCATTGCATAGGAATTGTAAAGTTCATAGATCCATAGAATGTCTGCGCTGGAAGGGACCCACAAGGACCATCGAGTCCAACTCCTGGGTCACCAAAGGAACACCCAAAAAATCAGACCATGTGTCTGAGAGCATTGTCTAAATGCTTCTTGAACAGGGTTGGTGCTGTGACCCCTTCCCTGGGGAGCCTGTTCCATTGCCCAACCACCCTCTCAGTGAAGAACCTTTTCTGATAACCATTCCAAATCTCCCCTGTCACAGCTTCAAACCCTTCCCTTAGTTGCGATCGCTGGTCACCAGAGAAAAAAGATTAGCATCTGCCTCTCCACTCCCCTTCATGAGGGGAGTCACGTAGACTGTTATGAGATCTGACCAGTCAGTTTGGAAGAAAAAAATAATAATTTGGCTTTCCAGTCAGTTAACGATCACAGAATTCTACTAAAAGAATGTCAGTTAGGAAAGTTTCGTTCAGAAGAAAAGAGATTCTGATCAAGCAAACTTTGCTTTTAAACAATTGCATGTTGGCTTTTCAATAATTTGATGATATATGTAACATTATTTTATGAAATTTTAGTAGGAAGTCAGAACAGACTTCAAAAATTTGAAAGCACGCTGAGGAATGCTTCGTTGGTAGTTGGTATTGGATTTTCATTGGGATGATATTATATTTGGTGCTAGAGAGCATTTTAACCACTGGTCTGGAATTGACCAGAGGCTTCTGGAAGTTACTAGCTGCTAAAAATGAGGAACTGGTAGAGGCTTTGCATTTTATTTTGCATTAATTTACCATGGTTATGGATTAAAATATGTGTAGTATAAAAGGTAGTCTTTCATCAGCTGGTCTTTCCGGTAGGGTTTCCTTGCTTCTCCATGTTCAACCATTATCTGAGTTTGAACTGTGTGGAAAGCTAATACATTGTGTGGCAAGCTACAGCTGTGTGGAAAGCTTTCAGCTGTGTGGAAAGCTACACATTTAGTTACTCACAGTATGGAAAGAATTATTTTTAAGAATGCTTTTTATAAGGCAATCTTTGTGGGTAAAAGTGCACACGCTGAATAATAATGCCTTTTAGCTTGTAATTGCAATGCAATTTAAGTTATTATTAAAATAAAGCTGTTTACTATTTGTATATATTTGTGTGTATTGTTCTTATTTAAGGTTTACTGCATCCACATAGAATTGACATCTTTGAGGATTACATATATGGAGCAGGTCCTAAAAATGGTGCATTTAGAGTACACAAATTTGGCAAGAGCCTTGTAGAATACTTAAGTGTGGATGTTGATAAAGCAAAAAGTGCCTTGATTTTTCATCGCTACAAACAAATGGACTGTGAGTAAGCATAATTACTTAAAGCTAAATATTTGGCAAGTTCACCTCAGAAAAATAAACAAAAACCAAAAAGTAACCATCAGCTGAAGAAATGTAAAACATATCTTGGTTGTACCAAGTGAAAATATATTTAGTTATATTTCTTTATATAAGTTAAACTTAGGTTTTGATGCCTTTTCTTTCATTTGTAGAGACATTGGACAAATGCTTGCCTTGTGCACACTGCGAATGGAATATAAAAAAATTAGAAGAGAGCTGAATACAAATGAGGGTTTTTACTGCATAGTACCAATATGTTTCTTGTTACTGGAGTAAATTTTATCGTGGTCTGAATCTAGCACTGCCATTTGAGTGAATGTTCACTGTCTTCAGGCCGTTGATATTCTAGAAGTGTATCAGAATTTCGTGATTATTTCTTCCCAGTTCTCTAACACAGTATAAATCTAAAACAAAAACAAACAAAGAAAAAAAAAAACTACAAAAATAAACTTTTGAATATTTTCATATTTTCTCTTCTGAGACAGTACCTAATCCATGCTTGGATCTGACATGTGAATTCATCTGTTTACTCAACCCATCTGGTGCATCATGTGCTTGTCCGGAAGGAAAGTCATTGGTTAATGGAACATGCGTTGATCAGAGCCTCTTAGGTAGGTATTGAAAACTGTGTGAGAAGCAGGAAATAAAGAAATGGTCATTTTTTTCGTAGCAAGACTTTAGTTTGTCTGTGAGTCAGAATTTTGTTATTTTATGTTATTCATCATAAGTATTACATATTTGAAATGGAAACTAAATATGAAGAAGCATAATGCCTGATTCCGAAAACTGTTTATATTCATCAAAATAAAAATGATCTTTCCACCTGATTTGATACAAAATTATATTTAAAAATGAATGTGTATACTTATGACCAAAAGAGGTTTGAAAAGGTCAGAAGCATTTTGGATTTCAAATTAAACAAGAGACATTCATGAGAAAAAAATAAAAGACCCTCAAGAAACAACTCTGCATAGACTGCAACAATGGTTAAAAGGCAGTAAGAGCAACATAGTAAATTATGAGTTTAAAGTAAAAGGAAAAGAAGAAAAAAGAACTGAAATATTTTTATCTAAAATTGCCTTCTTTTTTTTTTTTTTAATATCTAATAATCACTAAAATCAAAACAGAAGAAACTAGACTTCATGGCAACATAGCTACTGAGTTCTTGCTCTCTCTATATCTCCCCATATTTATATATATATATATATGTGTGTGTGTGTATGTATTTTTCCCATAGAAGAAGAGTGTTAAGTGCTCTAAAATGATTCTACTCTATTGAAGGCCAAACCTAAAGTAGTTATACAGCTGAAATGAATTCCTGACCAGCTTGGATTTTAAGAGGTTCTAGAAATCACGGGATAGGGTTTCTTTTTTTGTTTGAGAAGTCAGTGATAGAAAGTATTAGGATACTCTACAAGATCTGCAACTTTTAGGACAGATCTATCTAAACACCCTTTGTCTTCAGAGAGAATCCACAATTGCTGCCCCTCCAAGTATCAGCTCTTTATCTGAGATGGAAGTGTTTCTGCCTGGCTACTTTTGACTTGTCATCAGAAGCTAGAAATGCTTCAATAAAATTTAATTTTCTGATGATACAGTACAATTTAATAATTATTTTCAGTGACCCATAGTTACTACTTAGCTGTCTAACCACTTTAGGGATCTTGCTCTATTTCTTGTGACTAAACCGCCCAAATCGACTCAAAGTCTGGTTCATTGCATTGTTGTTGATTTTTTAACCAAAGAAAATTGAGGTAAGTCTTGAAATTCTGCATAATAGAATTGCCTTTCTACAAAAGTCTTGATCCGTTGAATTGATTTGTCTTCCTAAGTACTATGCGAGGAATTCTAAAATGGCTTTCTGTAAGATTGAATCCAGATTGCTCCAGACAGCTGTTTCACCAACATCTCTTGCAACGGATGAAAAACAGTTTGGGGGTTTAATTTGGCATTCTCAAGAGAGAGTTACTGCAACATACATGTGTTGTATCATTCAGAATGGTTTGATAATAAAATGAAAGTGATTTCCTGTGTGTTCTTAGATAAGCTTCCATCTCTCTTTTCCCAAGCAGATTATGACTGACAGAACACATTTTTCTGTGTGATTTATTTCTTGACTGTAGCAGGCCCAACTTTTTCAATTTAGAAGCTTCTCTTCAGACCTCATATTGGTAGAGTACCTCTTCATATTTCTGAGAGACCACTTGATTTGCATCCATCAGGTTCATTGTATCTAATTGTCTGTAGAACAGTGATGCTAAATATGTACTGAGAGGATGGAAATGTAGAGACTTGCACTGGAGGAAGACCGTGTGTATCACAGCTGAGTGAGCAAAAGTAATGGAACGCTTCCAAGAGTTCAGTATTCTGGGGGTGAATATTTATCACTTTTCATTTTAAGGGAATATTTATGCTATCTTGACTGGATGAAAAACCTGAGAAAAAGTTGTAAAGATTCAGATCTGACGTTGCTTCTGAAAAGAGATGAAACATTACTTTATCACGGTGTTGCTTTCAGCACATTTCTGTGAAGACTTGCCCACTGCACACACAAATGACAAGCAGACCAAGTTCTATGACTGGGGACGTAGAGGTTAATCCTTCTATACCTTCTTTTTCACCCACAAATTCTGCCCCAGGGAGCTGTACTAGCAAAATTTACGGCAATTCATATACTAGCTTCTGATTTCTGTCCTGCTTTCAGATTGTTTAGATACCTAAAAGAACGGTGTAAAACACAGAAATCTGCTTCTGGTTTGAAAAGATATTCGATTACAGAACTATTTCCTTATTTATAAAAAGGTGAGAGTGACATAACCCAGAACTGAGTAAAATGGGTTAAAATACAGCAGGTGTTAGTTTCTTCTCACAGCTCATCCTTTTCTTAGACCTTTCTCTTCCACCTAGGATTGTAAATCAAATGGATTTTTTAAAGCAAAAAAATCTGAAGGGAAATCAAGGCCTTTCACACAGCATTCAGACAAAATTCAGAGGTTACAACTTGTTCTAATAAATCTAGCAGATAGTAAGACTCTCATCTGGAGGGACAGGAAAATTTGCACAAACTTAGCATAATATTAGAACTCTGTACTTTCTCCTTAATAGGTGAATTCAGCTCAGGAATTACACATTTCTCTTTAGGATAGTCAAGAACAATTACTTTTGTGCCCTGTGAGATGATTATTTTCCACAGTTGGAAGGGAAACTGTTCTTGTGCCAATGACTATCATTCATTACCATGTGCCTCATCTCTCCATTTGAGGAAAAAAAAAAATTACAAGAAGTAAGATACATTTTTCTCAAGAAATAAAAGGTTGTTAGAGAAATGCCAATGAAAGCTGTGTATGTGTGTTTGGGGGAGAGGGATGGAACACACAAAAAATTGGACAAGTGAAGATAAAAATATCAGTGAGATTCAGAATGCTTTGTATTGCTGCTTTTTCAGTGTTTCTTCTGTGTAAGGTTTTACTTTCAATTAGAGGAAAGAGGCAGAGCACAAATAGGCCATAAGTTCATTAATTTTTCTGTCGAATAGTCATATCAGGGAGAAAAACATTAGAAAAACCACAAATCAAAGTTTCTTTGTTCTTTATTGAAGATGTATTAAGATTGATTAGACAGATCAAGGCGGCTGAAGAATGAATAACCAACCTAGAAGAAAATATATAAAATTACATAACCTGTAACCCTTTACATTTTTTCATGTTAGATAGATTCAGTAGCTAGACTGGAAGTACTATAACAACTGAAATTATTTACTTCTGACATTTCAGAAGTGAAAAGAACAGCTGAGAGGTTTTTGAGTCCAAGTTCCTGCTAGCTCTGACTAGTATTGAATTGACTCTAGATAGAAGTATTTCTGATTTATTTTACTTTGCTTTGTTCCAGAAGTGAATGCATATTACAGATGTTCTCAGCTCTTTTATCCTGAAGCCTTTATTCACTAATTCAAATTAAGAGTGTTCAGCTTTTTGTAACAATTCTTCTGTGTTTCTCCCCTGTATTGTTTTTTTCTTCCTGTTTTCCCCTATGGGATCATTTTGCTCTTGTCTCGCACACAAAGGCATCTGATCCTCTTTTGTACTTGGCTGATGTGAATCAGCAAGAGTAATTTGACTCTTGTATTTACTTTCAGACAACAAAACTGCAGCATTAAAAGCCCTATTCTGTTAAAGTCTAACATAGTATCTTTAAACTGGGTTTATCCATTACATCTTTCAGTCCTAGTTTGTTATTTATTTAAAAGTCCGAAATTATTGCAGTTATTTTCCTTCATTTCATATTAGATTTGTATTTAAACTCTTGAATTTGAACTGTTGAATAGAGAACAAAACCAGTAGCAAATTTTAGTAATCTCATTATGATGGAAAATATAACAACTTTTATGTTTTTCCAGGTCAACCATCATTGCACAAAGTTTTAACATATATTGCGTTTAAAATGTCTAAGACATGAATATCTAAATTTTTGAAAGGCAGTTGGATTAGAAATCTTTACTGTGGGCAATTTTTGGTTCAGTATATTTTCCTGAAAATATGAAGGCATGTATTTCTTGGTGTGATTACAGTAACTTTGAAATTCGTGGTCCATGTTTCATTCATATAAATATGCATTATGTTATTTTATTTTTCTGTTGAATTAATAATGTCTGTCATAATTGATTTTTTTTTCAAATTTTGCATCTCAACTCTGCAGATTGCTCTAAAAGAGAACAATAACTGATGTTTTTAATGTGCAATCAGAAAGGTTCATAAAAATGAGCACTTGTCTGTATTTTGGTGTAGCTCAGTTTTTACTAAGCTCTGCTCTATAAACTCATGACTAATGATAAGTAAAACAGATAAGATAAGCAAAACAAAAATAGACCTTTTCTCCAATAAGTTATGCCACATTATCCATTTAAACAACTTCTATAATGAGTCACTGAAGAATGGTTCATGGAACATCAAAGGATTTAATGAACCACCTAAATAAATAAAATACTGAGGCATCTTCAAACTTCCAAGTACAAAGTAGCTTTGTTACAGTAGACGAATTTGCCTAGGGTAGATAGCAAAAAATGAAAAACATACGGTATTTATTATTGTTGCTGTAAACACCTGAAGTGATGTAGTGCCACTCAGTCCTCCACAAGAACTTTGAGATTTGTTGTCTAGTTTCAGATTAATTTGAGAGAAGTGCAATAATCAGGCACTGATTATATATATAATAATACATAAATATATATAAATAATATATCTGAGACCAGTTTAAGAGCAACAAGTTAGTATGCAAACATCAATTTATGAGAAGGATTTAAATGTTGTCTAGTTTCCTTTTAAATATTTTGGATAAAGTTTAGTTAAGAAGGGTGTTAGTTAATAGAGTGGAAAAGAGATTAAAAAAAAAAAAAAAAAAAAAAAAAAAAAGGAAAAGGCAAACCACTTTATGCTGAGGTTACCAGAAGATGGGGAAGTTTACTGAGATCCCCCAGATGAAACCAAAATTCAATTTTTCATTTCTTATACTAAGAATGATAGCTTCAAAAAAAATTCATAATAAGTGCTGTCCTCAGGAGGTCAGTTTTCCTGTCGCATCATTTGGATGAAGCACAGCTGCCAAGCACGTGTGCCCGTGCCAGTACCTTGGTACGATACCAGCCTCCAGCCCTGCTGTACAGCTCCCACTGCCTCTGGAGATCTTAACAGCCTTTCCAGTGGGGGCTCATGGTCTTCTAAGTGTGTGGTTTTTTGTTTGTTTGTTTGTTTTTTCCTATGATAAGTGATATTTATTTATTTCCCACATTGACAGAGATCAGTAGCTCCATTTAAAATATGAACAGACCCTGTTTTGCCAGCTACATGAAAAGGAATTGTTGAAAACAGTTGTGTGCTCTTGCTGCAGATGATACCTGCAAACTAACCTGTGAAAATGGAGGAAAGTGCATTATAAATGAGAAGGGGGATCCCCGGTGTCACTGCTGGCCAAGTTACTCAGGAGAAAGGTGTGAAACCAACCATTGCTACAATTACTGCCAGAATGGAGGAACCTGTGGAGCCTCCCTCCTTGGTAAATATTTGTGCAGCTTTCTATTATTTTACCTACCTTAATTTAAATGTTTGAATATATGCCTAGGTTGTGATTTCTTAATCTTTGTAACTTCTTTTGTTTGTGCTTACATTCTATGAAATATACCAGCATATACTGGACATATACTTTATAATGAAGTACTTTTCTTTAACGTATCTCAAGTGTTTTGCCAAAACTAAACTACATCCCACAAAAGGGAGCATGTAAGTACTCAGAATGAAGACACACATATTGAGGTGTCAAAAGAGAATTGTAAATTGTAAGGTCAAGTCAAACCACATCTGGAAAAGCCCCACACATCTTGCCTTCTCTCTGTCTTGATTATCCCTCAAGTCTTAGGTGCTACTGGGCATACAAGTCAAGTTGTTTCTTTGAGCTACAAAGTGGTGTGACTTAGATTTTCCCGGTATCTTACTGGTATTCACAAAACAGACATTTTCCTCATTTAATTCTCAGGAAGAATTGGTTGATCAGAATTCAAATCCTTTGTTTGCCTGAAGGAATTTGAAATCACCTCTCTTATCTCAAGGAAGATTATCCTAACTGTCAAAATGTGCATATTTGGGAATTGATCTGTGTCCCTAACATGTAGGCCGTTCTAGGTTGTATGCTTCAATTAAACATTGTTTGGGCTAGAACGGAAAAGTGTGTTAAGAAGTACTCTAAAATTTAGTAATTACCAGAGAAAGCAGAAGATTAATTCTATTTTCTGTTCCAAGGAACATTTAAATATTTTGTTAAAAACAGGACAGCTGGAGGAGGAGTTTGATGTCTTGTCTCTTCTCAGTAGCCTGTCAGGTGCTGCAGTAGAATCATTTTCTCCTATGTGTTGAAATGACCAACATCCTCGTTACTGAAAGGACAGTACAGGCATCGGACCGTAGAAGAGGAGTTTGTGTCTGTTTAACACAAAGGGACCTCCCTGTAACGCAGAATTAATCTTAGTCTCTGTGATAGAGGGGGCTTACATCTCAATGCTTTCCTTACTAATTTAGCTTATATAGTTTAGTAATTCAGTTTCACTTACTAAACTGGCTTCTGTGGATCCTCTTCTGATTTACAGACGTGGTAGCAAAAATCCAAATGAATCCAAACCTGGTAATTTGTGATATGCTAAACAAAGGATTTTTCAGTTCTGAGTGTTCGAGGGTTAATAATGTTTTTGATCGTTAATATCACTAATAATGACTAAATATTAGAAAATAAGAATTACTTGTACAATCAACTTGAAGTTGATTAATTGTACTTGAAACTGCTTCTAACAGCTAATGGAACTACTGACACAAATGATAAGCAGAGATTTGTATCAATTTAGTGAGATCAATACACGTTTAGTGAGGACATGCAAGTGAATGAAAGACAGTCATGGGTGATTTAAATGATGTGCAGAACTTCACTATCGTCTGAAGAGAGGACGTTTACTCCCACATCTTTAAATGTCAGGCATTTAATTGATACTTTTGTGGGGTTAAAAAGCTGTATATAACTAGTAACTTAGCTCCTATAGCACAGCTCAATTCTGAATCCTGGATCTCGGGGTTTTATTTTTCCTCATCTTTTGGCAGTTGGCGGTAGCCATAGCGCTCACTCACCTCCAGAAAGTTGTTCTTTCTTTACCAGGCAGCTAGCAGTTGTTGTGCTCACACAGCTATGCTGTAACCTGGATTTTGAATATTTTTTCCCTATTAAATCCAGCATCTGAAATCTCTCAGTCTTGCTGAAATAGTGTAGTGCGTTTGGTCACCAGTGAGTAAATGAGAGATATGAGTGTATTATACAATAAACTTCTGCTGAACTGTTAGTCATGGTCCCATCTGCTACAGAGGGCCTGGAGATGCAGACATCCTATTTCTTCTTGGTCTCAAACAGGATTACATGCCTGTACCAAAAATGTATCAGGAGAGCCAGCTGGGATGTCACCACAGTCCCCATTTTAACGTTCAGTTGCCTGATTTTGGGAATCTGAACCTTCAACTACATCAGAAGTTTACTGTAGCAAAATTAGCCAAAGCATGCCAAGCCTTTATTAGCTAAGACCAGGGCAGAATCATTCCTGCTCATTACTAATGCAGACCTGGCTATTAAAATTGCAGCTTCTATTTGTAAGCAAAAAGAGAGCATCAGACTCCCACATCTCATCTTCCTTGCATGCCTTGCCCCTGGACCCTGTAGATATTATACTAGGAAGAAATCTCTATTTCTTATCAGACTATATTTCTTATCCATATCAGACAAATATATTTATTTTTTTTTTTCCTGAAACTAACCAACATGTCAGTGAGATGTCCCCATGTCCTCATTTAATCTAATCCATGGTATACTAAAGCCATTATGTATCTTACAGAGGGAAGCTAAACTGGATGCCACTAAGGCATTGAAAACTGTAATTTATTAACTCAACAAAGCTTAATTCCTTAGGTGTTTTTGCAGCACCTGTTTCTTCTTTCCAGTTGGATATACCACTATGCCAAACATGTTACTCAGTCACTGAATTCAGTCAATGCACTTTTAGCTGCAAGGGCTGCACATACCATTCACATTTTGGACTGAGGGTGTGAAATCTGAAGCAGAGCAGCATTCATTTACTTCCTTATCATCTCAGCCTTCCAGGCAGAGCTGATCTGCCTTGTCAGGTTCATATGAGAGTCGTTAGTGGACATGTTAGTTTATCCTTGCACATTGCAACACATAGGAATGCAAAGGTTCTTTATTACAGGAATTCCTCTGCTTTTCAGTCATGGCTGTAGAACTTAAGAGTAGGCATTATATTATGCCCAGATTTCCGATGTTACATCCTACCAGATTGACCTGTCTGCTAGCTAAAAGTATGATACGTACTGTTTGTTTTTGTTTGTGTGTAGAGAATTCTCTTACAACTAGAAAGTATAAAATTTCTATTTTAAATCAGTTCAGTATCATTTTAATTTGTTTTACTACTCTGCTCTTATCTGTGCATACCATGTTCCCAGCCAATTCCTCCTAATGCAGCTTTTGATCCATTATACAACTGGCTCATCAAACTGTCCTGCTAACTGTTGCAATCAAATTTTGCATATTTTCCTATTTAAAAAATAAAAATAAATATATATTTTTTTTTTGGTTCAAAGTGATGCAACATTTTCCTTTGGAAGTTGCAGCAGCCACATGTGTGCTAGTGTCAATCTAGATCCTACCCGCAAAAGATAAATGACCTGTGATAATTTCAGCTTGCTTTAATCTGTCTTTTGTAGAAGATCTGATTGCCCTTATCGATTTTCTTATATTATCTAACTCACATAGCCTCGATGGAGTCAATCTACAAGTGGTGTTCTACACTCATGCCCTTTGGAAAGCTTAGGGACTGTCAGGAAATTTCCAAGGCAGAGCTGCAGAGCGTGTGGTTCCGGGCTAGCACCGGTGTGAGCAGAGGCAGCTGCAGATGGAGATGGCAGGCCATCAGCATGCTGAGCAGGAGTCGGGGTAGGGTCCACAGGGACCACTTAGCAGCTCTATTTCCAGCATTTCCCAGTTTAAACGACTCAGTTGCTGTCTGTTATTTCTGCCACAATGGGCTTATGGAAATGCCCTTGTGAATTTTGGGTTGCCAGAGACAAAATCTGGAGTTCTTGATGTGGTGTTTGCTCATCCGAGCTGCCGTGGTGCATGCCTCCTGACTTGAGGGAAGCTGGTTCGGTTGCATACTGACGGTGTTTGCCCAGAAGCCTCACAGGGAAATGAGCTTCTGCAGGAGCCCAGCTGCTGTGAGGTTTCTGTAGGACTTGGGAAGTTTCTTTGTTGTTGGATTCTTGCTAGAAAATCAAGGTAGATACATCCTGAAAACAGATCTTTCATCATTTTCCGATAAAAATGGAATGACACAGCGTATAAAATACACTTCTGGCAAATGTGTGTGTTCTAGTGAATGTGTAAATTCTGCTCTCTTTCACTACCTAATATATAATAGGAATGTGATAACCAATTAAGTAAATTGCAGAGTATTACTCATTTTTTAAAAAAAAAAATTGTGCTAAATCTTTGCTCTGTGTGGTAAATTGGAGAACCTCATTATCTGCACACAAATGTTAATTTGTTAAACAAATCCCACTGGCAATTCAGGGATTATTCACTGTTGGTTTACTTACTGCTAAGCCTTTTGGCAAATTCCTATGTGAACATTATATAGCTAGAGATTGGGGCAGCTTTAATTAAAATTTATAAGTTTATGACAGTTGTATTGAACTACAAAAATTGAACGAAGAAAATGTCATCAGTTAATTAAAAGTACACATCTGAGACGTGTAATTAAAAGTTTGGATATAATAACGAACACTTTCCAGTATACCAAATTAATGGGAATTTGGAAAAAAAAAAAAAAGTTACCATAAATATACACTTCCTTTTTACTTACTGTTAATGGTAAAAATGTTGGATCAAAATTTTATAAGTGTCCTGAACACAATACCTCGATTTAACTAGTTCACAAATTTAGATAAATAAATCTTTTTACTATATTTATGGTACGAAGGGTATATTTAACCACATAGAATCATGGTGTTTGTATGAAAAAAAAAAAAAAAAAAAAAAAAAAGTAAAAACTTGTTATTTCAACTAAACGAAAATTGATTAAACATATATATATATATATAAGGCAGTGTTGTGGTTTAACCCGGCTGGCAGCTAAACACCACACAGCCGTTCGCTCACCCTCCCCCCTCCCTCTCTGGGATGGGGGAGAGAAATGGGAAAGTGAAGCCTGTGAGTTGAGATAAAGACAGTTTATTAAGATAGAAAATAATAATGATGATGATAATAATATGTACAAACAAGTGATGCACAATGCAATTGCTCACCACCCGCTGACCGATGCCCAGCCCAACCCCGAGCAGCCGGCCCCCCACCCCGGCTAGCCACCCCTATATATTGTTTAGCATGACCCCAGCTGGTATGGAATACCCCTTTGGCCAGTTTGGGTCAGCTGGCCTGGGTCTGTCCCCTCCCAGCTCCTGCTGCACCCCCAGCCTGCCCGCTGGCAGGACAGAGTGAGGAGCTGAAAAGTCCTTGGCTTAGTATAAGCATTGCTCTGCAGCAATTAAAACATCAGCATGTTATCAGCACTCTTCTCATCCTAATCCAAAACATAGCACCCTACCAGCTACTAGGAGGAAAAATAACTGTCCTAACTGAAACCAGGACAGGCAGTTATTTTATGTTCGGTTATGTAAACAAAGCAAGATGGTTTGGGGACATGTGCATACTGAAAACACTAGCAAAGTAAACAGGTAAACAGGTTCTCCTTTTATAATGCCTGGTCAGTCCCAGTATTTCAAACTGGGAAGCTTCCAAGGGGTGTGCTGTCCTGGTTTTAGGTGGGACAGAGTTAATTTTCTTGATAGAAGCTCACACAGTGATGTGTTTTGGATTTTTGATGAAAATAGCAGTGATAACATTGGAATGTGTCAGTTGCTGCAGAGCAGGGCTCACCCAGAGCCAAGGCCTGCTCAGCTCCTCCTGCTGCCCTGCCAGCCAGGGGCTGGCGGTGCCCCAAGGGCTGGGAGGGGGCACAGCCAGGACAGCTGGCCCAGGCTGCCCTAAGGGGCATCCCTCAGCAATAACACTGGAAGAGTTGGCTGGGGTGGGGCTGCCTCTGCTCAGGATCTGGCTGGGCATCAGTCAGGAGGCAGTGAGCAATTGCTTTGCACATGGTTTTATTATTATTATTATTATTTCCTTTTCTTTCCTATTGTCTTCAACTCAACCCACTGTGGGTAAGGGGTGGGCAATGAGCAAACAGCTGTGTGGTGCTGAGCTGCCCACCAGCTTAAAGCACAGCATGCGTACATCTTCTTGTAGCCAGGACAGGGGAAGGTGCAGGAAGGGTGCATGTTTTATAGGGGGTCGAAGATGTCTGGTCTGGTGTGCAGCTGATCTAGGGGTCCCAAAAGAAGCCTCACAAACAACCTTGGAAAGAGCAGCCTTTGAGGCTATAATAATACATTTTGAGATGATTCTTTTCTCCTTTTCTTTCACAACATGGAGAGAATACATATCTACTGGGATTGATCCCAATCAGCTCAGCTACTAATTATGTACTGTAATACAGCTTCTCTCCAGTACTGTAAAGCTAATTATGGTTCATCAGCATCAGAGAAATGAATTATTGTGATACCCACAAACTGCTGATAACTACTCTAGAGGACACGATATTACTTATAGTAGGCTGGTGTGCCACATTGTTTTAATAGTGACAGCAAGTGAAATATGCAAATTAAATAGATTGTGCGTATTCATACATAACGAATGGAATACACATATTGCTGGTAGGGAATTTACCATTGACTGAAAGAAATAAATTACCTATGTCTTGGTGCAGGCATTAATCTAGATGATTTAATTTTTTGAAAAAATAAACATTAAAAAGCTTATAAAAATGGTGTTTATTTTCATAAAACAAAGGGCCGTACTTTCTTTTTTTTTTAAAAAAAAAAAAGCAGAATACCTTCTGTGGTCATATCAAATGAAGAATATTTCTCTGTGGTCTAGGTAATAGCATGAATCAAAAGTGCTTGCCCTACAGCTTTGTTCATTACAAAATAAATTCAAATAGGATTTTTAGATATATGACTAGATATATGACATGAAATAAATCACCTGGATATTACAGGAACAATGCACTAAAATATTAATTAGCTATTTTTTAAGATAATTTGAAAAGCTGTTTGCTATTATATATCAAATTGAATCAGTAGACTAGGGGTAACTACAGCCTCTATGCTAATTGAACATTTTAAGATTTTGGTCTCTGACAGCTTCTTATAGATTTTTGTTGTTGTTATTGTTCTGTTTTGTTTTCTTTTGAAAGAAAGGGGGGAAACTACATTTCATCTTCATGCCAAAATTTCACGTTTTGGTCATGTCCTGCTGCCAACACCAACATCATATAACCCAAGGTCAGCGTAAGGCATTGTTATTTAACTTGCAAAATTCTGTGCAAGACGTTTGGAATAAATATCAGAATATATATATACATATATATATATATATATATTGGGGGGGGAATCAGTTTCACAGATAAGATTAAAATTTCTGTATTTTTTTTAATAGAGAGAGGAGGCTATAGAGAGAATCTTCAGAGAATAGTGACAAGTACATTGCTTACTCAAAGAAATGGCATTATAGTTTTTGCTATTTGTTTTATATGTCCTATCAGTCCTCCCCTAATATATTATTTGGCTACAATTCATTTGTGTAGAATTATTATTTATAATTATTTCACATAGAAAATACACACTGATATGGGGAGTTCATCCCTCATGCTACCATTTGCACACAAACGTAGTGAGAAATTCAGATTATCCAAGAATTGGGTTAGGAATACTAAGTCACAAAGTGTGCCTATTCACTGTAATGCACTGAGTGTGGAGAAATCCTGAACAAAAAGATGTGCTTGTTTTCTAGGTATTATTATTACAGCTTTCGAATTGGAACATGAGAGATGTTGAAAATATGGTGCTATTTTGTCCTCCTTGCCTACAGACAAGATTTTTCAACATAAATAGTCAAAACCAGATATTTTTTTTCTTGGGATTAATATGCTAGGGGCCTAAAGAGGATAGGTAAAGGCTAGGGTACTGGTTTGTGATAGGTACAGGAAAAGACGCTATTCTCATACAGTAAATCCATTTGAGGGCTGCACTGAAGAAAAAAAAAAAACTCAAAACTGGGATTATTTTTTTCTTTGGATTTTTTTTTTTTTTTGCTTTTTTTCTTTTTTAATAAAATACACCAGAAGATGTTTAGCTGAATTTGAAGAAGTTAGTGCTTCATAAGCCACTTATTAATAGTTTTTCATTATGTTATGAATGTTTTTCTATGCTGTGTTGTGAATATATCTTTTGTGGCACAGATCAGGGATTAAGAGACAACTTTTATTTTTGTCCCTACATAGTTCTAGTCCTGAAACTTCATAACAAGTGTAAATTCTCTGTGCATGAGATGCAGTGGTTGTTAGTTAGAATATATGACATCTTGGTTAATGTATTTTCTTTGCAAGCATAAATCAATATTTGGATTCTGTGCTGTGTAAACTTGTGGCATTGTTTGTCTTTGTTTAATACTGCAGTTTTATTAAACTGTTCTTGGAACCACTTTATATCCAAAATAATTTATGACAATAAGGCAGATGAAAATGTCATTATTATTATTACTATTATTTCAGATGCCAACAGTCTGTGTAAAATAGGCAATGAACTATTCACGTTACTAAAAGTCATGCTAAATTCAGTGACAAAAATGATGTTTAGGCTATACTGAATTAAATTTTCATATAACAGTCAGCAATTTGGCATATTTATAAGGCTACATTAGCAAAGAATAGAATAATCTTTTCTACAAACTAGCAAAATATCATGGTCCATCAGTTTAAAAAATATGGGAATATTAGTAATAAAAAACAATTTCAAACTTATGTTCTATCAGTATTTTACGTGAAGGATGGATTTGGATGAAGGTTTATGTAAAAAGCTCCTATTCGAGGGCAGAAATTTAAATACAACTGCATACATGGAGAAAAACAAAGACTCTATGCTAACATCTGATTTCAACATCTTTGATTTAATGTTTAGATCACAGGGGACAGATATGAATAACCAGGCTGATGCATATTAAACTATTTTGAGCTATTTTAAGTCAATGGGTTTGTTCCTGCTGTACTCATTAGAGGAAGAGACTAACTGATCTCATGGCCTTTAGGATGATTCGCAAAACATTTTAAATTAGCGTAGCTTAAAATAGAAAATATAGAAAAGAATTACGTGATAGGCTTGATGTAACAAAAGAGTGAGAAGTTAGGGTAGGAAAAATAATAAATTATTCTACATGCCTTAGAAAAAGTAGAAAAAATAAGGGTACTTCACGTGCATCGAAAAATTCTTCCATGAATATGATACTAAATGATTATATGAGATTAAAACAAAGGCAGACTGGAAGAAAATGAGAATTTTGGAGTTTGTGGCATATTTAGTTTAATCTGTGTAACTTTAATGAGACAGCCAACGAAATAGAACAGAGACAAGAAAAAGAAGAGTCTCATATTGCAGAGTTTTAGTTGCAACATCAGAAGACAATGTGAATTTGATAGTTGTGGATACCTATACCAGAGATTGTATAAAAAATTACTGAGGAAACAATGAGTGAGACAAAATAAGGCAAGGAAGGGACCAAGTCATAATGCTTCAGCAAATCAGGCAACAGTAAATATTTTCTGGTAGATTAATACAAAGGTGAGAAATAATTATGGAAAAGTAAATGGTAATTTACTTTATAAATGGTAATTCTTTTGACTAATGAAGATGTTGGCTCTCCTGTACAATTTAAACCAAATCCTTGGTCAGGCCCAAGTCAAGCATAGCTTCTCTTGTGTCCTCTCCAACCCACCCCTCCATGAAGGAGGATTGTTTGTATCTGAGAAGTTAGTTTCTGCTTCGTTCCGTGGTATGGAGTTTTACAAATGTAAATACAGGGATAACTGGAGTCTTTCATCATCACTGCATTATCCGTCTTTCTCTGATCTCTTTCAGATTCCACAGCCGTACCATTGTCTGGATTGGGTAGTCACTAAAAAAAAATCCACTAATCAATTTTTTCCCTCTATGTACCTGAAATTCCAGTCTGAAGGGCTTCTGCATTGTAGAATATATATACAGTGTGTATTATGTAGTTAACTGTAGTTAACTGTAACCCTAATACTTCTTTACATGTAGCCCTATTCCATGATGAGCAAAGATGTGAAAAGGAGTAAATGAATACAACAGCCCATTAGTTGGTTTCCTTTTCCAAATTTTCCATAGCCAATTATATTGATGTACCCATTCAAGACTGGACATTTCAGTCATCTGCACGGACCCAATTAAGATCTTGACTGTATTTGCCAGCAGGTTGGGTTCTTTATGACTCAAATGAAGTCTGTCCTGTCTGCGCGTTTATTCCAGAAGTGTCCTCAGGTTCTGATGAATCTGCATTTCTCCATACCAATTTTGGAAGCCAGGAAGGAGAAAAGTGTTAAACTTGGTCCATTTACAGTAACGTTAAGGAAACCCAAAAGGTAGAATGATGAAAGCAAAGGGAAGAATTGATTTTTTATTTATTTATTTTTTCATAAGAAATAAACAAGAATGAGACTAGATTATTAGGAAGTAAGAAGGGGACCAACTAGTTGGACACGTTAAGTCATTTGACTTGAAGAGAAGATTATAAACGAGATATAGAAGCAAATTCAGGAGATGGAAAGACGTGTATGTGTTGCAGAATGTAGTTTTAAAGAAGATAAGCCTTAAAAAATCAGTGATAAGTGATCAGTGAACAGTTTAATAAAACAGTAAAGTTGTAACAAAGCTATAAATCTCCTAGACATTAGATTTAGATAAGGTGAAAAAATAGGTAAAAATCATAGGAGGAAAAATACATTAGGGTTTAAACAGTATTTTAAAAACCCTTAAAAGAAGCTACTGTAGACTAGGAGCTCATTCTGCGCAAATATTCTTGCCTTCACTACTTTTCAGATGTTGCATATTGGACCTTATGTACACCTTTGGTCTGATACGAGACAACTCTTCTTAAGTTACGGTATTTATTATATTAGAGAGGCAGGATAACAGAACAGCCACGGATATTTTTTTTTTTAGTAAAAAAATGTTATGTAAAATTGACTTACTAGAGTACTAGTAAATACATGTATTCATGTGATGTATACAAAACTTTGTGCTTTTGAGAATAATGGAGTGAATTCTGAAGTAACTGCAATGATGATGATACAAATATCTTCTGCAACTGAGTGGAACCCAGCCTGTCAGGATGATTTGAAGAGCTTATTCATATCAAATATTCCTATGTAAGACAGTCTTACAAAATAATTCCCAAATAAATTACCAGTGACCAACCATACATGCACAAGTGTAAGATGAAAAAGTCGGGCTCATACATTAAAGCTTGCTACTGTTATGAAAAATATACTTATCTTTAATGTAGTGATTATTATTTTAATTTATATTTCTATCATAAAGTAGTCTTATTTGTTCTGAACAGGGAGGCCTACCTGCAACTGTGCACTAGGTTTTACAGGACCAAACTGCAATCAGACAGTCTGCCATCATTTTTGCCAAAACGGAGGAACCTGCAGCGTCACTGCTGGAAATCAACCCTTTTGCAGCTGCTTGCCTGAGTATACAGGAGACAGATGTCAGTACTGTAAGTAATCTTCACGTGCTAGTAAACCTGGATTTATAATAGAAGTTTTACAGAAGGGAAGTTTAACATGAATTGACTTATTTATCTGTGGTACACATTGATAAACTTAGGTCCAAAATTATTTTTACTCCTAAGAAAATGGGATCTGGTCTATCCAAGTGATCTTTGAACATGCTTCCACAATATCCATCTACTCATGTAGGAGGAACAAACTTTTTTCAGAAGTGATTAATTTTGAATTTCCATGAAATTCACCTAAAATGGAGTTGTCCCAGACATCTGACTGCATAAATAGAAATAAGATCATTGAATTAAAATTTTCTACTTAAACTTCTTATATTTGTTATTTTTTGCTGGTGGAATTCCTGAAATAATAATAACAATGACATAGTTAAAGTAAAGAATTTTTCTGGTATCCTTTGTCTTCACAAATAGCCAACACTCTCTCCAACTGCTACTTTACCATTTTATTTCTAATCCTAGTAAGCAGTATATCATCAGTACTGCTCTGAGGTTCATTCTTCCATGTTCCTTCATCTACTCTGTCCAAGATCACCTTAAGTATGGTTTCTGCCTGCTCATAGTATTGAAAATCATGATTTCTAAGTATTAATCTTGGTTAAATCTCAGGGCTCAGGGCTTAGATTCTCTGCCTCTTGGGTTCTCTATAGGTTTAATTTTAGTCACCCATTCATCTCTTCTCACTGAGTTATTATTATCCAAAGGTTTTCATGCCTTTAGAAAGTCTATAGCACTTTAACAAGCAGCTGCTAACAAGCAAGCCTAACTTAATTAATTTTCTGAGGTCAGATTTTTTTTTCTATTTTTCAAAAATTTCTTTTTCTCTACACCTGCTTTGCATTGACTGTAACACTGAGATGGAGAATCGTCATAGTGCTTGTTGCAGAATAGGACATTCAATGTGAAAACCATAATCTCTTTACATAATTCAGTGACTTCACTGGAAAGACTAGATTTAAACAAAATTGAAGGGAAATTAGCTGTTATAAAGGTCTGGTTTAGAATTACCTACTAGATACAAAAAGTACTTAGTTTTAGTGAAAGATTGTCAAACAGGGAATGGGTTACCGCGTATCTTTAAATAGGATTTGTACTGAAGTAAACTGAGTGTATTTCCAGTTGGGAGACTATGAAATAAATTGAAACCTTTGAAAGGAAAACCAGCAGTAATTGTGATCCTCTCCCACTTGGTATTAAACAAACTGCATGGATCCACAAATAACTATCTGCAAACACAATTGGGTATTTGAAAACAGTGTAGTACATAAATCATGCCCAGACAGACATACAGATTAAGAAAAAATATTTACTTGAGGCTTACCCAAAACCAAACAAATTGTTTCTAGTTGAACGCTTCTGCAAACATGTTTTTTGTTTGTTTGTTTTTGTTTTGTTTTGTTTTGTTTGTTGTTGTTTAAAAGAATTAATTTAAATGTAAATTTAGGGTTACTTTTAAACAGTACTTATTGTCAGATTTGGGTTTTCTGCTGACACTTTGGAAAAATGCCACAATACAGAGAGACTCAAACACATCATAAAATATAAAATAAAGTTTTTTATTATTATTATTTTATTTTATTTAAACCTTAATACTTTTAGGAAAAGAAGAGCCTTACAATCTTTTAGAGTATTACTTTGTAGCCAATAACAGTTATGTGAAATTTTACAGGTTGACAACTATTGGTATGTGCATAGATTCACACCTGAGTTGTTTGTTTATTTTGCTTTATTCAAACATATGTATGATTTTTTTTGCTGTGTTACACGTGGTCATTTTGTATGCCTATTGAAATACATTAATGTGACTTTATTACAAGGTTAGTTGCCTCTAAGATACTTGTTTTGGTCTTTCTATGGTGTGATTGAAAACAGTTTATATGCAAAGTGTGATACAGAAACCTGCATAGGTATTTTACTTGTGCTCTGAAGTTGAAAATATAAAAAGTAAAACATCATCTTACAATTACACATTCAAGGCTGAAGTTGCCGTATGGCCATGGTTTCATCTTCCATTGAAGAGCTTGGCAATACTCTACTTCTATCTGCTGCTGACTTGTCCTCAGCTATATCCTAATCTTCAAAGGACATCATTTTTTTCATTTTGACAGAAAGTTAATATTTTATTAATATGGAACAATTTGAATTAATACAGATGCATAGTTCAGAACTGATGCATTTTATCTTTCAATTACTTCGTTTGTCCATCAGGAACACCACCAAAAGCTCAACACATTAACTACACAGAACTGAAGTACTAGAAACAGAAAGTGATTTGTCCCCACTAAAGAGCTTAAATTACAAGATATAAAAATAAAACTGCTTAGTCAAAAGAAAGTTTTCACTCTTACATAAATAAAAATGAACCTAATTGTGTAGATACCAACATATCTTGGTAGCTCTAGAAGTTTCTTTAGTCTGCCAACATTTTATATAAAAGGGAGATGAGATAAATGAGATGGTTACTGGTGTTTCCAAAGAGTTAAAGAATTCACTGCTTTAAATCTCAGTCCTGCTGGCGTTGAAGCACTTACATAAGATAATAGAGTCCTGCACAGCCTATAAAGATAAGGTGGTATGTATTTTTTGTAGAACTTATTGGTCATGTCATTATATGGTATTATTAGAACTTCATTAAAATTTTATATGTGGACAAATGAAAATAAAAGCTAATTATTTCAAAATACTGTTCTCATTTCAGTCTAACATAACGCTTTTAATGGTAATGCGAATTTATCACAATATTTTTATTCAGCCAATGTCCCATTGAATATATTAACATTGCTCTGCTTCTCATCCGTAGTCTTTGTATCATGTGTGATGATGCCATAAATGGTTAGATATCCAGAAGGAAAAAGTCTCATATGAACTTAAAAATCTATTTCACTTTACAAGACTATGTAGTTAATATATTGCATATCTGTTGGGTGGGGAGGCTTGCTTCTTGTACTTCCCAATGAGCCACCAGTTTCATTTACCATGTTGTTTTTATTGTACTTTTCCAAAGAAAGGAAAAAAGCTTCCTTTTTTTTTTTTTTTTTTAATAATTTGACACTCCTTAATGTCTTTTTGTAATTAGATTTCATGTTTCTTGCAGATGTTTGCCATCATTATTGTGTAAATTCTGAATCATGTACTATTTCTGATGATGGAAGCGTAGAATGTGTCTGTCCAGTACGATTTGAAGGCCCAAAATGTGAAGTGGACAAGTGTGTAAGATGTCATGGGGGACACTGCATAATAAACAAGGACAGTAATGACATAGTATGCAAGTAAGTGCGTGCGTGTTGGTTATGTTCAAAAATATATATTTGATAGCCATTACACTGCAGTATCCTTTAAATCTATAAAATCAGTTACAGAGCAACTAGCCCCTGAAATGGTCACATCAGAACAGTGCCTTTGAGTGTGCAGGTATCGAGTTTTGAATGAACTCATTGGCTCCTGCCTTTTTAAACCAACTTGTGGAGTACTCCTCACTGGGAATAGCATAAAAAATGTAGCAGGAAACTGAACGTGTCTTTGACTGGAAAAAATATATGTCATAGAAATATTTAATAAACAGTCAAGTTTTACCATACTATCAAAATGTGATCTTCCTGCAGTATCTGTGACAATGAAAAAGTCATATTGATACTAATGAAAGCATGTAATTAAGATGTGCTGCTGTATTGCTGAATAATTATTTTATATAATAATACTTTATTTTCGTAAAAGGAAAGATTAAAAATATCTTGTGTAAAAAGTTCGCTGCCTGTGCTAGCTTTTCAAGTTAGAAACCTGGAATTCTTGCAATTCTAACTCATATTACAAAATTAGTATTTTAATATATGGATCAGTATAATGTGATTCACTAGATTTACTAATATACTGGTGGCAATTTCTTTTTTTAATTATGACAGTTGCACTAATGGAAAGATTGCCTCTACATGTCAATTATGTGATGGCTACTGTTACAATGGTGGTACATGTCAGCTGGACCCAGACACAAACATACCTGTCTGTCTGTGAGTATCCTGCATTGTAGAGACCATTAAAATATCTGTGGAAACCATATTAAAACACTGAAAAATACTAAAGTTTTTGTATTTCTGATCTCTTTAGGAAATAAAACATACCAGTTGCAGTCACAATTTTTGGTACTTTTTCTGACTATTTCTGTAACCCTTGTCTACATTTTTGCAATATGTATATCAAACAATAAGCTATATATTGTATGCATATAGACATAAAGATAAGTGTTTTGAGACTTTTAATAATTTTGGGCCAGATCTAAAGCTCATTTAGGCTTTTGATCTGGAATGGAATCCAAATGTACAAGATGGTTGTCTGCCCCTGCTACTCAAAGGTGGATGAAGTCTTTTCTTCTATAAAGGTGGTCAGAGGTGGTGGTGATACGTTTCTGTAAGGAACCAGATGGCTAGAGAACAGGGAGAATGATGTCAGTGTTTATTTCCTTTATGTGTCAGAGGATATGCTCATGTATCTCGTTTCTGTCTTAACCTTTACACTACCCATAGAAGCTTGGCTGTTCTGTGGTGAGATTGCTCTCCCCTTCTGCAGAAATACACCAGCATTAAGAAAATAATTCAAGATGCTTTTCTTAAGCCCAGACATCCAATACCAAAGAAAATGTGATTCTTTAGACTAGACTGTGAAGTACTCTCCTAAGGGGTAGTAAAGCCTACATTCTAGTCCTTTCTTGAGAGCTATGGTGTATCTTTTTCACCTACTAAACATTAAATACAGAAGTAGTCATCGTACCAAGAAATTACTGTTTTCCTGCTCTGAGTTGCACTGAGCTACTGAGTTGCACTGAACTACTGAGTCAGACTTCTGGGTTATTTCTTTTTTTACTTTTGCATAATAAATCATCCAATCTTTTCTGCAATGCAGAAGAGCTTCATTGTGGAATAGTCTTCCACTTCTTAAACCAACCTAGATGTCACGGTGTTCTCCGAGAATATAGGAAGGTATTAGAGGTATTAGAAGATAGAATTAGACTTAAATATGTAATTTCCAGGGTGACATAAGTAAATTCTTGTCTGCAATATGGTATTACAATACCTTTGTGAATACAGATGCAGCCAACGTTTGTTGATGTGCATGACACAGGTGTTTTTAGAGAGAGTGTTAGCTGTATTCAGACTTTCAAGGAGGTTACAGAAATGCCTAGCTTTTGTGGCTTGAGCAATGTAAGAGAGATCAAATGTTTCTCCCTATGAAAGCTCAAGCACCTTTGCAAAGGTGAAAACCTAAGTGTTGAGCTATTGGAAAGAAGTTGATAACAAATGCTTGCAGCTTTGGGGTTAGAGACAGTGGAATGCAACTTCACCATAGTCCTTATTTTGCTTTAAGTACCTATGGCTCTTTTATTACTATTGTTATTTTCACCTGGCCCTTTTTACCTGTTATTTGGATCTCCTTAAATATCGTTAGTAGAAGACTAGAGAGACTCATAAATCTCAGCAAAAATATAACAGCTGTAATATGTAAGACTAAAATTTGATGGGCAAGTCTAGTAGTCCAGGTGCTTAAACACCTAGAACAGTTATTATGGAACCTTGTGATTCTTCCTTTCTTTTTCTTAATATAACTGATCTATCATTTTTTTCAAATTCATATGGAACACCATAGCATCTCAAGGAAAACAAGTTTCATATGTTAATTTGTTTATGGATTTGCAATATATAAAAGTGGTAGCATATGCCAATACTTAACCATGCTAAGACAGTCGGGAACATTTTTAAGACCATTGCACACTGAATCAATCAATACAAATAAATAGAATGTTTGACAATACTACTTTCTTACAAGTCTTAGATTCCTGAACACCTAAGTTTGTATAGCCCCATTGTTTTAAAAGTGGTTGATAAGCTTTGATGAGCAAACTTTTCAGTGTAGCCAGGTTAGATCTTTCCATGAAAAAAGCTATTAATTTATTTATATCTATGGGTGTGTGCCTGTGTATGTGTGTGTGTCTTGCCATAATTATATGTAATGCATTTAAAATCTGTTCAGCAAAAGGCAGAATATTTATAGAGGTCTATTTTACTGAAATTCTGCAGATGCTCTGTGGGGTTTAAAAGTCAGCGCTGTGACCAGAAAGTGAACCCTTGTGATTACTACTGTCAGAATGAGGGAATTTGCACTTTAACTGCGTTTAATGAACCGAGATGCAAGTAGGTTTAACCTTCCACTTAATGCTGCACATTCTGTGACATCATTTCAGGCCACAGTTCATTGGTTCAAGTCATGCACATTCACATACATTTCACAGTATATACTTAATCCGGGTTCTCGTTTCTGTAATGCACACTTACCCTTTGATAGTTTCACTGATGATTATATTTAAACGTATTGTTGGAGTATCTCTGTCATTGGAGGAAGAAATAAAAAGCTTTATTTTTAAAAAGTGTATTGAAAATACTGAAAAGGCTGCTTCTTGGCTTTCATTGTTCACATTGAGATATTTTATCAATTTAATCCTACACAGCATAAAGTTTAGCAAACAGTGATATAGCACATGTTCTGTAGTCTAAAACTCTTACTGTTTCTTATCTCTGTAGGGAAAGAAGCTGAGGAGCTATTTAGCTACCTTTTCAAGAGTTTAGCCTGTATTCATAGGTCTTTTGTAAACTATAGAAATATGCTATAAAATAGTTAACTATGAAACAGAAATGTTTGAGCTACGTCATAACTTTGCTGATAAAAAAAATGTATAGAATAGACACCCTTGTCTGCTGTATTTTGCTAAAGGATTTAAGGTCTATGTATTAAAGGGTAAAATTTAATCCTTATCAGGAAATAAACAGACTTCGTCTTTGAAAATGCTGTAAGTTAGGCATACACAGAGATGCACAACAACAGTTAGATGTACATTGTTTTATTCAACAGTTGTGATGCATAAGTTGGAATTTAAATCATAAGCCTAAGACCTAGATTTGGGATAAAATACAGAATCTCCAACAGCTTTAATCTTATCTCATCCGAATGCGTGGTTTGTGAAAATGTAAACTGCTGTGGGGATTGATAACATTGTCTGGTAGGTAGCAATGAGACTGACTAGGTATGGTGAATAATCTTTCTTTTAAACAGTACAATCAAAACACTTTTTTGGTGTTTTTCAGGCAATGAAACTGGCTAGAGCTACCATAAATCCATTAGACAGTAGATTAGCCTTCTGACTACCACGTCTTAAAATTTTGAAGAGTATGGAGAGTTGGTCTGTTGGTCAGCATTCATGCGAAATGATTGCCAGGGCAGTTTCTATTTCTGTGCATCCTACAGATTTAAGAATAAGATAGCCTGAAGCAAAACATGTTGCTGCTTATAAGGTCATGTACTGCAAGTACCATTCCCCCCCCCGCCCCCCCCCCCCCCCCTTTTTTTTTTCAATATGTTGGGGAAACTATCTGAGCTCTCAAGAAAGTAACTGTCCAAAATTTATTGTGAAATGTTTTGATAGATAGAATAGCATAAAAATACACCATTCAGAATCAGTTCTGAATTTTCCATACTCTCTCATCATTCTTAAGAATTATTACTTAAACAGTAAAAGTTTACTTTTTATCTAATGTAAGATTTTCAAAGAAAAATATGAAGATTTATTTTTTTTTTTTTTTTTTTAATATTCATTCCTATAGCCAACAAGGTTACATTCTGTTTCTACTGGAGTCAAAACTGCTTTGGATATTACAGTAGGGTTTCAATTAGGTTAATTTAATTAGGAACTTTCTGAGTAGCATCAATGTTTATTTTTTGACATTGCCTGTTCTGCTGATATTTTGGCTTAACTATATTTGCTGATCAAAATGAGGAGCAGTTTAAATATATACATATATAATCATATTTGAATCTCTTGGTTAGTCTTTGAGTTGATAACATGAATTTTAACCTCCTTAGAGCTTCTATAAGATGCCAGATGCCAACAATTTCAATAATTTATGCTAACAGAAAGGCATATCACAGGTTCTACAGGCCCCCTAATCCTTTCTGCCTATTTTCTGTGTAAGTCAAAGAAGTACGGAGGTGGGTTGTTTGAATAGGAACAACGCTGAAAAGATTCATGCTGCCAAACGTATAGACAGATGAAGATATTTCTTTACCTTCAGAAGCCACTGTGAAGACACTGCCCAGAGCACGCAATGGTCAGTTTGCACTCAGGTGTAGAAAGTAACAAAACAGGCTTCAGAAATCCCTGGAAAAGTAGTGCTTTCCAAGACTAAATGAGACTCTTCTTTTGAAAGATATAATTAGGGAAAAGTACAAAACAACAGCTTATAGAAGGCAGAGCAGAGAAAAAAAGATTCACTTCTCTCTGTAAAAGTGATATTAGATGCAATTTCCTTCCTTCCTGAAGGTGAATAGCTAGGATCCAAAGGACTATTTAGTTGATTAAGGCTGTGGTTCTTCCCTTTTGAGCAGGTTGTCTTCCAAAGAAAGATAAGGGAGGAATTGCAACATTTTGAACAGAGTAATTAACTATTTTTTTTACTTACTATATACTTTTACTGTGACAATATTCCTAAGATTAATTTTATTGGACACGTGCTATACAGTAAAGTGAATATGCTAAGATCAAAATAAATAAATAAATAAGGTAGCAACAGACATTAACAACATTATGATTTTTAGTAAAATTAAACTGTCCTTTCTCTTTCATCTCAGGAGTTTATTTGTATACAATTTTAGAAGCTTTTTTGTTAAATGTATTACAAGGTGGAAAGGGGGAGACATGGAATAAAATAAGGTAATAGAGAAAGATTAAATTAAAGTTTCTCTTCAGCGTGAGGAAGAGATTCAGATGAACCAGTAACGAAAAGAAGATGAAGTTTAAATGAAGCCTTTGCAGATAATTTGCTTCACATTCACAGTATAATCACAGATAAAGCTATTTTTCCTGTTGTCTTATCAAAATGACTGTTGGGTTAGTATGGCCACTGTCTGTGTTTAGGAGTTAAGAGAGTCTTCTATACTGTTTCTGGCTTAAAGGAAAGGGAAGAGAGGCAAATAGTTGTTTGATGGAGTTAAAGACAGTTACAGTGATCGAGGAAGAGTAGTTCCATATTTCTCAGTCCTTTTTGCCAACCTCAATTCTCACTGTTTTTTTCTAATATCTTGTGTCTTTGTGGCACAAATTAGTTTTTAACTGGAGCTTGTTTATAATTTTACCAACCTCATACTATCAAATAAAAGACTTCAGGAAGGAATGAAAACATCACAGAGACATTGTGCCATGGAACAGGAGTCTCAAAGACTTTTTCTGTAAGTTCTGCTCCATTGATAGAGAAAATAATTTACCCTTCCAATTTGCATTTCTGGTCACACTGTGGATGACATCTGCTTGGTCTCTGAGAGACAATTAGGAGCTAACATTTTTCTTAGCCAGTCATAGGTGGATGATTTTTGGAGGGAAGAAATTGGAGAGAGATTATTTTATTTTAATTCAGTTAGAACTCTTCTGCCTCTTGCAGCCAGATCAGTTGAGAATGCGTACTTTGGATGTAATAAAGACCTTATTATCATTCAGTAAAAACAAGAGAAACTAAGATTTATCCATTCTAAATGGCAATCCTAGCCATAATCATACAGAGGAACTATAAGTGTGTAAGAATTTATTCTCCTTTTACCAGCGTTTGCCGTTAGGGTTAATTAAAAACAAACAAACAAAAAAAAACTTTGTCTCAAGTTTTTTAAACTTTGAATCCAGCAAATATCAGGCGCACATTGGAAACAGAAGTTGTACTTTCTACCTAACCAGCATATGAATGATTTAAAGCTCCACTTTGACTGCATATCAACCACCAAAAGAGGAAGAATTTGTGAAGCTGGTCTTCAGTTTCAATGAATACTCTGTCACGTTCTAAAATATGTAGATTTGTCTTTGTATGTAAGACACCTACAAATCTAGATTATTAATTTTTTGCATTATTTGTAAGGATATAAAAAACACTTTTTTTTCTGTATTATTTTCATTTTTCCTTTCTGCTCAACAGCAAAGGTTGAAAGAATTTGATATCAAAATTATAAAATTTGACCTTTTCTGAAAATTGTACCACTGAGGGAGTCCTCAGACAGTATGATCTTATGTGTAGTTACTGTCTTTTTAGCATTCGTGTATTAAGTTTGTTAAAAGTATCTTCACTACTACTCTGTAATGATCTGGGGGGAATGAGACGTGTGACACTAGAAGCGTATAAGATATGTCTGAATTGCTTCAGTAACTTCATCAGCCCATTGAAAGCAGAATGAACATGAGATCAGATTCAGATGGGAAATAGTCAAGAAATGTTTTTTTTCAATTTATTTTACAAACTGTCTGTTCTAGCTGTTCTATCAGTCAGTCTTTTGTTCTAATAATTACTTTTATTTGCATCTCTATTTCCTTCCCACTAATTATCTATCTTCTAACTATACACCATGAAAGAGAAGCAAGGTTTAGTGTTAGATTATGTCTTGTATTACACCAATGAAGAGAATTGGAAAAAATTTAAAAGCTTTCGAGTATGCAAGCTCAACCCTAGTTGTAACATAAGCAGCACTCTATCAATTTCTCTAGTAGAAATGGCTATCATAGATACTGATTTAGTAGAATATTACCCCCTCTTACATGTTTATTTTATACCTTTACCATACCTATATCTTGCTATAACTCCATCTTTATATTATTAGCATCCGCACAAAAATGTGTTAGAATTGTAACCCCCTTGCACTAGGCATTATGGAAACATACCAAAGGATCGTTCTTGCTCTAGGGAGTTTACAGTCAAAACTGATAAAAGACATAAATTGTGTTGGTCCTTATCAAAATCCCACTGAATTTAAATAGAGTTTGTAAATGCTTTAATGGGATTTTGAGCACCTCTGCATTAGTTTGGCTGAGAAGTTCAATATCACACAAGTAAGATTATATTATTTTGCTGGCTAATTAAAAGGGTAGTTATTTCTTCCTTCTTAGGCTACTGTTTGTGTATCTAAACTTCAGAGCCTCTGTTTCCTAGCTGTCATCTGTAAGAAAGAGAGAAGTTCAGAATGCAATGCACAACATTGAATTAGTTGCCCATGGTTAGAAGTGTTGGCTGTTCGGAGGATTTCAGGTTTTGTGTGTTGTACTTCTAAAGTAGAACATTGTTTTTTTCTGTAATGTAGAAGAAGTCACCCTAGATACTTTAATTGCTTGCAGTAAGCAGATGCATGGCTTTGAGAGCAAATTGAGTAGAGAAATCAGTGGCCTTTCAAATTAATTAAAAGGCACATATGATACAGGAGCTTGAAGGAAAGCATGCCTTTGGTAGCAGAAGAAACTGAAAAGTGAAGGGTGGACAATGTTTAAATTACTTCTTTTCTAAATCAAGGATTTTGACTGAGTAATATGTTAGAAACAATAGAGAACTCACAGGGAGAAAAAAGAAATCAATTTCTTACACGTGAGAACAAGAAGCTTGAAGTGATGATATGAAGATATCAGAATAAATAATTCCTCCAGGAATGTAATAAAGAGGAGAGATGCTTTGTCAGCTTTATTTTCAGTAGGTTGGAGAGAGAAAATTTGTGTGTGCGTGTGCATGGGTATGTGCACACGCGCATGCGTACACATGTACACATTGCAGATCTGAAAAAAAAAGACTTGAGTTCCTCCAGATGGGGTACTTTCCCTCAAGCTCATATACCTGTGATGCTGTACCTCTCTCCTGACATTCCTTTCTCATTAAAAACCTTCAAATGTGAACAGTTTGTATGGAAATATACATATGCAGTATATGTATGTAAAACACTGTAAGTATATGCAAACTCATAAGTAAATGTAAAACTATGGCAGGACTCTGATCAAAAAAAGGTTAAGGTAGATGCACAGTCTAGTTCTGGACAGGAAGGAAATCTTGTGAAATCCCCTGACTGGCATTTTCTGAAGGTTGAATAGGAAAAAAAGCTACTGCAGCACAGAACAATCACAGCATTGAGAAGACAGCCTAATAGTAGAAGGAAATTGTAATCATGACAGGCAGTATAAATCATAGAACAGAAAAATATATCAAGTATCTTGCAATAAATGTTTTCCATATGCTTTCCTAGGATATGTTTAATGAGCTACACAATTATAATTGCAACAGGAATTTCACTGTATTATGCTAGTTGAGACCTTTCTTTTTCAACTAAAAAACGTCTGTTATAAATGTCTTGAATTTGAACATAATCAGCAGGTTGTAACTTTATATTGTAGATCTTTCATTCAGTTTGTATTGTAAACTAGCATTAGTTAAAGAACTAAATGCAAACAGATGTTTGAGGAGTAGTTGGCAAACAAAAAAAAATGACAAGACCTTGGAAAACAGGAGTATGTACATTCTTCATTGACCATTTAGCAGCTAGACTGTTATGCAGGTATCTTTTGTAAGTTTAAAATTGTTCAGATAAAACTTGCATAGCAACTGCTGCCCTACATCACTACTTTACCTCTCTGAGAAGGAGAGGAAAACACGGTTTGTCATATACCTATTGATCCAGTCAGTTGTCATTCTTTTAATATTTTTACCACCTTAGTCTATTCTTTTTCTTTTACTTGGTTGCTCAGTGTAATTTCAGCTTAAGTAGTAGTCATCTAGACATGCTTAATCTTTGTATATTTACTCTGTTAATAATATTAAAATATGTATAGTATATGTATTGTATACAAAGTCCCAACAGCATGGAGTTCAGGATTATACTTATTTTATTTTGGGGATAATAGAGGCTAAGATACATCTCAAGGCTTGTTCCTTTGAAGTGAACACCATGCACTAGCTGTGAATGTCATCCTACGGTATTTTAGGGAAAAAGTGAATTATTTTAATTTCTGCCTTTTGGTGCAATTTAGTACAAATAGTAAATAACTATAATCCAGATGTTCTTTGTTCTCATCTTACAAAGAATTGTAATATTAATGATAAGACATTTTCTAATGGAATTTTAATGTCTTCTTAAAATAGTGGGGCTGGATACTTTCCTTTGATTGTTTTTACTATTTTTAAAACATTGCTATCTATGGCTTTACTAAAAAGAAAAGTTAGAAATTTTCTTTGCTATATTACTTACTGTAATGAAGAAATAACATTTTTAGGTAAGAAACATTTTCAATTCCCCTTCAACCTCTGTATTGTAATAACTGTTTCACAGATTCTGTTGTACTTCTGGTCTAATCTTTTAGTGCTGCTTTCTGACTTTTTTTGTTACACACTCATGTATTGAGTTGGAGAGCAGCTCTTTACAAGAGCACTTTTAACTGCATATTATGCCTTCTATATTATATTTTATGACAATGCCTGTGGCACACATACACACACACAAAAAATAAAATAAATAAAAAGGAAAAATCCACACTGCCTCCAATTTAGCCTTTTTACTAGCTTTTTCTATTTGTTCAGACATTTAATAGTCAAATGGTTCCTTTTGGTCAAGTGCCCGTATAATTGAGTTTAGAGTGTTTCAGTGCACTGACCTGTAAGGGTTATAGAAAAATAGAGAAAAGAGACATTTTCTCTCATGAATAGATTCTGTAACAACAGCATGATCATTCTCTAAAATGTAAATGTCTTAATTCTGAATGTTTCTCATTACAAGTCAGATGTTTTTACAATTCCAGTTTAGAGTTTTTAAAACATTTATCTTCTGCAATACTACTTCCTCTGCATAAATAATTCCTATTGCACAGGCAGTCTGTATCTCACAATGTGCTTCCTGAGCAGTCACCTCTTTCTATCTAAATGTAGAACTAAATTGTAAGAGAGAGAGCCATAGCTAGTTTCATTAATGACCTTGGCAGCAGGCCATGTACAACCTTTTGTTTATTACATTCACTTTCGGGATTTATATTGGCATTCTTTAGGATGCTGTTGCTCTTTGATCTGTTCACTGACTCTGTTGGGGACTGGAGATTTGCACCTGTAGCACATTGTACCACTCAACTTACTCCAACCTGTCCTTCACTGTCAAGATCCCCATCTGTTTCCATCTTTATTTTTTTGTGTAGTTCAGATTAGGCTTTATCACCGTCTTTCTGTGCAGTTCTTGATGGTATGTATGTCTTCACTGAAACCACTGGCTTTATGCAATGAAATCAGTGGCTTTCTGCTTCATCAATGTCTTTATATATATATATATATATATATATATGCTGCAAATATCATATCTTTGGCCATAAAACTCTTGGCAGTACTACAGAACAAAAGCTCCTCATATCAAATGATTTGGAAAAGTACAAAATTTTGTGCATCCAATTAAACCAGAAGTCAGTTCCCATGCTACGTACTGAGCAGTCTGAGTTTAAATGTTCTAATATCAGAAAAATGGCTGTTGTTATAAAGAACAACTTACGTCTACTGTATCTGAACACTAGTAAAACTAATTTAGACCTCCTAATCTTCCCCACATTCCTACAGCAACTGTTGTCCATGTCCTAGCCCCAGCATTATTCATGTGCCTGCTCAGGGCTAATTTTTGGTGTCAAATTCCCTTGGAAACACCTTTCCCTTGGACTTTATTTCGTTTTCTGTTCTGTCTGCCCAAGATTCTTTAATGGCTTCCTTGACCAAAAAAGGGCAAGCATTGTACCTCTAATTTCAGAAGAAAATTATTGCCATCCTGTCAGCTTTCATCCCAGTGAAGGATATTGGTGACAGCAAGCCTTTGGAAAAGGAAAGTGAAGTGGCAGCTAGCTATCATGTTTTTATGAGTCCTTTATCCAGTTCCTTAGAACTGTTTCAATATTGCTGACTTTTTGCAATTAAAATGACAAGAACTGCTAATCCTCCTACCTTAATTTGTTCCTCTGTTTTCTACATATAGAGCTGTAGGTTTTCTTTCTTCACCAGCTGTCATGATGTTATATCTAAGATTTTAAAGAATGTGTACAGTATACACAATTTTCTGATAAGCATATACTTGGCATACTTAAATGGTGAATCGTTTACTAGTCTCACTATGTTATATTCTTTTAAGTGTTTTAAGGTAGGTTCAGAGTAGTGAATCTCTTATACAGTAGAATTGTTTGAAACTTTCAATATAAGGATTTAGGCACAAAGTCAAGGTATGTCTAACTCTTATAATTTATTTTCCATAGTATAGCATTAAGTGGAACTTGCCTCTCATAACAAGTTTTAATCACCTGAACTGAAACCTCAACAGCAATGATGCAAAACCTCCAGTAAAAAATATAAAGATTTCTTTCATGGTTGTTGCATACCAACAGTTTGGTTCCCTAGAGAATATACTACATATAAATATTTAAGGTGTTTGTCTATAAGAATGGAGATACTTTCTTTGCAGCCGTGCATTAAATGGTAAACTTTTGAAAAAATAGTTCCTTAAGTAGTATCTTAATAAGGTAGGTCATCAGTGTCATCACTTCCACTTGATATAATTGATTTAAAAAAAATGATCTATTAAAATTTTAAAAAAAAAAAAAGGAACAAATTCATCTTTTAAAATACTAAAATTGTGTTTTGTTTAGCTTGGAAAGGGCTAAAATGGTGGTAATCAGGAGTGAACATGTCCGTTGGTTTCAGTTTTAAAATATATTGTTGTGAACTATATTTTCTGTAATTAGTAATCGGGGAGGTTCCTTGGCTGTGAGGAAATGGAAGGCTATATTTAAATTTAAATAAATAAAAGAATTGACTAAGTTATAACACAAGTAATCTATGTAGGAAAATTTTGAACCAATTATCAATTAATAAACATGTTCTTAAATACCATCTGTGCATTGCTTATATCTGTAGAATTTAAGTATGTGCATAAAAAATCCTACAAAAAAAAAAAAAAAAAAGGAAAGAAAGAATGAAAGAAATTAGAAACCTTCCAAAGAATGCTCAAACTTAATATGAAACCCAGTAAAGGTTTTTGTCTGAATGTTGGATTGTGCTGGAAAACGGTTAAGAGGAAAGGGAAAAATTAGCCTTCTTTCCCATGTGATCTGAAAAGACAAAAGAGAGTCAGAGGCGTCACCAGCAAAGCTAGCTGGGACTCTCCTGGAATATTTCTACAATACTTATCTGGAATATTTTGTGCCTTTCCAAACCTTTTTGTATCATAGAACAATGTTGCTCATTAAGTACGTCCAGCCCTAAACTCTGCAATTCATTTAATCCTTAGAAAGGCTCTAGATAATAGCTGTTCTTAGAACTGCATGCAAAGTAATGCTCTACTGCATTTACCTAAAGATAACCCGTATTGAAACTCATAAATAATTCAAAAATACTGTGAAAAATATGAGTCACTGTACAATATGCAACAGAGGCAGATGAGAAGTGACTACTTCCTGCCATTTCCACAAGGAGAGTTTCAGGTTCCATAGTAAACTTAATCATACTTACAGCAGGATGAATAAGCAACTGGATTTCATTCAAGTATTTGTTTCCCTTTCTGATGGATGTGCTGAGGCTGCATGCATGAATTCCTTGTGTTTGCTTGTATGCATGGAGAGCAACTTCTCCGTTGAAAAAATATTTGCATATTTAAATTCACACAAGGAAATTACAGCTGAATAACTTTGTGCTCATCCAGGTACCTAGCAGACAAAATATTTATTCTTAACATTATCAGTTTTCAAGAACCTCTGAATCCAGTGGAGATACTCCTATCCCTTCAGTTTCATAGCTTTTTATGCTTTAATTCTCTTACGTGCATATGTATTTATTGCTATCAATATGTATGTACTTATATAGTTAAAACTAAAAAAATATATATAAAGCATTTTATTATAGAATTTTCAGGGAAACATTTTAATGTGAATAGAAAAAAAAAAAAAAGGAAAACTTCAGTTAGTTTGTGAATATTACTCAAAGATTGATCTTAATTGTGCAAGTAAATTATTACAGCCAGGTCTGTGAGAACTACTCCATGGTAAACTTTGCATTATTCAGCGCAATGGGGAACAGCAGCACCCTGGGAAGAGGCAATTAGTGTAGATAGTGTGAGTTATTGGGTGCGTGTAGTGCTTTATGTCCAGTCAAATATTTCTTTGCACTGTGGAAGTGGCTGATAGAGCTTCTAGATCAAAGCTGATCGTAAAACAACATAGTGCAAATAAACCTTGCTAGACTAAGTTATCTGTGCATGGATACGGCTCACGTGTTCCTTCATGATTGCATATTAAGTGGTAATTGGTATAATATACATTGATATACCATTGGTTATTTTATTATTTAATAATTTTAGAAAAGGACTCTGGAATCAAGATTGCAGTGATAATAAGCACAACTGAAGATACAAAGCTCCAGTTTTGAACTAAGAACTTAGATTGTTGTAAGCACTATAGCAGAGTACTGTTGACTCCTTTCATTAAGCTTATTGTTTACTTTGTAGAATCACAGTTGTCATTTGTGTAGCTCTTGAGAAGATGCTGGTGGTCTCTTTAATAGGTTACTGTGTTAACAGCTGACATCTATTAATTTTATCATCTTAATTGGATCCTTTTAGATGTTCGGCCAACTGGTCAGGCACACAGTGTGAGAGGCCAGCTCCCAAAAGCAGCAAGTCTGACAATATTAGTACAAGTAAGTACTTCAAATAACTTCTATCACTCATCAAATTTTAACCTGATGATACTTTTAGAATATGAGTTTGTGAAACGATATGTGCTGGTTACCTGTTTTAAATTGAGAGGGAAATATATATATATATATATATATATATATATACACATTAACATTTTGATTGACACTGTGTTTCATGAGAAGGTTTAGATATGTGCCATATGCCATACACTCCCTGTTTCAAGGCACTTTTCTTAAAATGTTATCAAGTGACAAGTACTTGGTGATATCACTGCTGTGCAGAGAACTAGTACAAGACCTCTGACCATTTAAGTCCCTCTGAAAGCATCAAAAATAGAGTTGTAAGTAGTTCATAACTTTTGCATTGGCTGTCTGCAGAGGTTTGAATTTTACCTACTGTGAAAATCATCCTGAAAATAAGAATAGCTCCTGTCGTATTTTTTTTTAACATATCTGTAAGTATAAAAGGATGGCATTGCTATGGTATTGGTAGTTTAAACTGGACAAGGTCCCCTGCAGTGCATTGAGTATGCTGATGGTATCCTGCTGTACGCCTCAGTCACATTTAACCCAAGAGGAACAGGAGAATGAATTGCCCACTATTCAGGTCAGCTTGAGGCTTAGATGAAATCTTCCTAGCAATCCAGACAAGTGAAATAAAACAAGTCGGAAACAGGCAAAAAAGCAGGCAAAACCTAGCTAGATATTTCTTGTTGAGGGAATACCTCCTATGACTTAGGAAACATCTGTTCATCTTTTGCCTTCTGCTAGACCCCAGGTTGCACCGTGGTTCCCAGACAGCATCTCAGGCTTAGTAGCATGTTTTTCAGGGCTTTTTGTATAAGTTTATATGCCAAGCCAAAATGAACATTTTTTCCCCCCCCCCAAAGGAGAACTTCATCCAGGTATTTACACAAATGCTATCTTAAAATAGTAATTGTTTAATGTCTTTTACATTTTCAATCTTTATGAGCTGAAGTGAGTTCAGAATCCTTAAGGTTTTTGTTCGATAGTGCTTTATTATGGGCCTCTGAGAACCTGGCTTGGCTTTCAGTAAGCCTTCAGGTAGAATTCAAGGACATTTTTTGCATTTCTTTATTAATACTGTTTCATGTAGAGCAGACTACCAACAGCTTATTTTGTCACGAAACAACCCATCTAGTCAATGAAACAACAAGCAGTATTTTCATTTTCCACCAATTAAGTATTGTGATATTAGAAGAAATGCACTTCGTTCCATGTTGGCTTCATACTAGAGTCCTGTGGTCTGTAAGGACCACTTTCAGAGCTGTTATAACATAAAAGTATTCGTATGTATTTTTTTATTGCCAAATTACGAGCTGAGAAATTCTTAGAAGGGCACCACTGCTGACTTTACTTTTGCAGGTTTCATTTTAGTTATCTGCTAAAATAACGTTCAGCTGATTTTCTCCTTCCCTGCTCCCTCCTCTGCTTTAACATTGCTGTCTGATCTGCGCACTGTTTTTCTGCTACATTAAGCATTATTGTAGTTGCCTTGATTGCTTATATCAACATAACAAAATTACTGGCTCTTGAGTAGAATGCAGTAAAAGGAAGGGATATGCAGGGATACACAGAAATTAATATTGCTTACTACACTGTATGTCTCCCACAAATAAAAGTAATAAATATATATTAATGCTAACAATAGAACTCTTCAATCAGAACCACGCACTGAATCTTTTAAATTATTAGTTGTGTGACTTAAATATGCTGCTGGGGATGATGGAGGCAGTTGAAATCAATGACCATGCTTCTTAAGTCCAAAGTGTGCAGCAATTCCACGCACCTTCACTGCAAATGAGGGCAGGGTTTAGGAGAGGTGTGTGTGTGGTGAGAATTAACTCGGGTATGATTGACAAAAATTCTGGTAGTGTTTACACCAGTATCTGTGATATTTTCTCAACACAAATCTCAAATTAACAAAGCTTATCACATGAACTTTCATTTGTTGGTAAGAAAAATTATTCTTTTAAAAATTCATTTAACTATTTTACAGCTGTGATTAGACTTAGTCATGAATGTTCAATGAGATTTCCTTTTCTTGTTTTAGGAAGCATTGCAATCATTGTTCCTCTTGTTTTACTGGTGACTTTGATCACTACTCTGGTAATTGGACTATTTCTTTGCAAAAGAAAACGAAGGTAAGTATTTTCATAGTTATGTATGGAATAAAAAATAAATCTTTGAAATGTGCACCTTTTTTATATCAAAAATCTTCAATGTTGAGAATATTTTAAAAAAAAAAAAAAAAAAAAAACTCTTTCAGGATACAATTAGTTACATTTTGGTTCTTGCTGGAACAATTGATATTTGATGTGTTTTTATTCCACCTGCAGTAGATAAGATTATATAGTTCTTTCTTGTCAAGTTTGCTCAATCCTGCCAAGGCTGAAAAAGTGTTAATAATTTTATCCAGAGACTTAGTGAACTTAGTAAACAGAATTAATGTATTTCTTTGGAACTCTATAATTAAGAAATATTGCTCATGTCTATGAATACCTGCAGGTAGAGCCTGTGCAGAATTTCCAGTTTCTAATTATAGTTCACTCTGATTTATTTACATTGATTAGCTCTTTTCGATTTTGTGTAAGTTGTAGTAAAGATGTAAACAATGTTCAGAGTACCTCCTGTAGAGTCCTGAGCCTCATCATCAGTACTGTATTTATCTTGTACAGGAAGCCACGTTCCAGCACTGAACAGTGAATCTCTTGTTCTCTTAAATTTTAGCTGCCCTAGAGCTCATAATTACACTGGGGAGTGTAGTAGACATTTTGAGTGTAGTAGATATTTTGACTTCTTCAAAGGCTGTACAGAGTTGGGGAATTTCTACTGTATAAAGATACTTGGAAGAGCTGTTGACTTTCTTGTGTTTAGCAAAATGGTAGTAGTGGAGAGGGAGATTTAACAAGGAAATATTCCAAATAATATTGATGTGGCCTACTAAAGAAGACTCAAGTCTTAGATGGCAAAGCACCTACTTCAGTCCAGTAGTTGGTCTGCTTGTTGTTCCTGAGCATCTTCCTTTCTCCTGAGGCTTGTTAAACTACCTCCAAAACTGAGATAATGTCTTCTTTTAAGTCCTTTAGAAATGTGTGAAGAAAAATAAATAAATAAATAAATGAAAAAGGAAGAAAAAGAAATATTTATTCTGTTTGAAAAGCCAACAAAATACATTTCTGGCTGTACCATTAGTAATGCTGACCCTGCCAGGCTCCATGGATGTTAGATGCTGCTGTTCCTAAACATCAGATTCAGTAATAGCCAAATTGTTAAAACTAGTTGCTGGTCTGTTGGCCTGTAAATTGTTTAAGTGGAAGAAATCATTCTCAACAGTTAAATAATCGCTCTTCAGAAGAGAAATAAAGTTAACTTCAATAGAGAATGTGTTTTTTTTGTTTTGTTTTGTTTTTGTTTGTTTGTTTTTCTTTATATTTTGAAATGTAATGTTTTTATGTAAAATTTAATGTTTTTAAATCTCTTCCAAGAAGATTGTAAAGTGTTAAACTACTATCGTAAGGCGCTAGCTTATTTCTTGTATTTATGCATTACAGAACAAAAACTATCAGAAGACAACCCATTATAAACGGAGGAATCAATGTTGAAATTGGCAATCCATCATATAATATGTATGAGGTGGGCCATGATCACAGTGAAGGTGGTCTTTTAGCCTCAGATTTTACTGTAAATGCAGAAAAGGTAATTTTTTTCCTTTTTTTAAGTGGCCAAAACACTACCTATTTTATGTCTTTAAAAGATTTTGACTTTTTAACTGTCATTAATAGAAACAAAATTATGGCTTTTAGATTTAACTACACCGTAGACATAAAGACAAGCTAGGTTTCATTAGAAGAAACTTCCTGTGTATATTAACAATTGTTTTTGCAGTCTGATGCTAGATGATGGACATTCTTTCCTAGTGTCTGTATTTTACCAAAATAGAGTTGGAACTAAACTGTGAAGTGAGTTTTGTCACAGACATTCTGCCTTGAGTTACTTAATCATCTTCTTAGTCTACTCACAAATACTGAATGGAAATACATTATCATAGGGTCTACCTTTTGAAGTGTGAAAGAATGTATTCAAACATAGAAGATTTAACTTACTTCATATATGAAAACTCCCAAAGGCATAAAGAATTCAGAGTCCTGGCTGGATAGATAGATAAAATGTTTACACAAAACTAGTAAGTATTATCATTTTCTTGTAAAAGATGCTGTCATTCTGCAGCAGCACTCTTCAGTGACTGAACACCCTGAGTGATGTGACATGGGATGAACAGAGTAATGCTGCGATATCTTTCCTAGAGCTCTGTAATCAGACATACACCAAAGGGCAGCCATCATTCTGTGGCATTTCTGACAAAGCAATAACCGGATTACTGTTAGCTCTAGGAATGTCATTGCTGAATCACATAGTCAGCGTGCAGAGTACAAGAGGTAAGCTGAAAATGGAGTTACTCCCTGGAGGATGAGTAACTGAACCAATGCTCATTTTGAAGTTGGGCTCTAATACTTAATGAAAAAAAGATTTTAAAATGCTGAATGTTTTTCTCAGACTGAATGAAAGAATTTTTCAAGCTAAAGAATACATGCAATGAGCTTTTTTAAAATTATTATTGCTGTTGATCACTCTAAAATAATGTTTTCAATCAGTACACTATTTATTTAACAGCGATTATAAGTACACATGGAAAATACTCTGTTAGCACAGAAACTAAATTTTTCTGTTTATACAGGCCAGATACATAGGGGGAGGGCCCACTGCATTCAAGCTTCCCCACACAACTCCATCAATCTACCTAAACTCTGACTTGAAAGGACCACTATCAACAGGGGTGAGAAATGACGATTCAAATCCATTTCATTCCACCACAGCCCCTCGCTAAAGAAAGTTTGTCTCTCATTTTAGAATAGAGGTATCTTGTGTGTGGTTTCATTTTGTTTTTCTTTTTTTTTTTTTTTTTTTTAATGTCAGGAAGAATGACAGGAATTAATACATTTTCATTTTGAGATGAGGGGTTCCTCTCTGCATACAAAGATCTAAAACTGCAAATGTATCTTTAAAAAGGGATGCAAAGCCAGTGAGAAAAGTGATGCTTTTTCATAGCATCATGTAAGGTTAGCACAGAATTCGGAGCCATATATCTCCGTGTATTTTCAATTTGTATCTAATTACAGAAATTTAGTGAAGTTTATCAAGCTGAAAGAAGTTCCAAAGTAAATGGAGAAAAAAAAAAAAAAAAAAAAAAAAAAAAGTGATGTCATTTTAAAGGAATTTGATACACACTAAAATGAACAATTTCCTTTAACATTTGCAATGCATTTTTTGATTGCTCAGCTTTCGATCAATTTTTTAATAATATCTTAAGGTAGTAACTTTTAAAGTATCAGACTGACTACAATTCAGAGTGATGTTTGCAAACATTGAAGTTTAAAATATTAAAAAGGGACATCAATATGACATTCATTTTCACGTTCCTCAGTATATATTCATCTTTTGTGCCATTTGCATTCTTGCATGACTGTAATATGTTCTTTAGTATTTGAAAGTGTAACAATTTGTAGAGGGTATGAGGTTTCTGATGAACTACAGAACCATTGATGAGGAGACCTAGAATATATGCCCATATGCAGCATTAACTCTGTTACTCAAGTCACTCCATTTACTTTTTGTGGCTCACTGTACTGCATTAGGACTTACTCAAAGAGGTATCATGAGACAGAGCCTACTGTCCATGAGGCACTATATAAATGCCAAGAGTCTTTGTACTGTTGTAGTTATCACCCTTAACAGTGACGGTCAAAGAAATAAAAAGTCCTGTCAGTTGGAATAAACCTAACTTGCTGATGATAATCATTATGACAAATGTAAAGATCTCCAATTCAATGGGAATAGACAGGTTTAAATGAGATTTTGCTCTCATAAATTATAGCAGCAGTTATTACATATTTAAGTTCCAAAACCATACAAGAGTAGCTTCTTTTTTTCTTTTTTCTTTTTTTTTTTTTTTTAATAAATGTAACTCACCTTTTTCTTCCTCCATTCTAAGAAAGCATGGCAGTCACTGTCATCTGTAATAGACAGAATAGGCAGCTTTTAACTTAACCCAAAGAAGTAGCTGCTTTAGCTAGCCAGCCTAAAGAATATCTGAACCCTGGCTTCAGAAAGAGGATCAACAGGAAAAAGGAAAGTTGAGATTCTGGACTCCTTTTATTCCTTGTTACCCAAGTGTTTTTTCAGCATATTTTCAAATAAAGAAAATCTACCCACCTTTGAGGGGGTAGGGGGTGTAATAAAAAAAATTAACCACTTCTTACATACACCAAACAAATTCATTTACCTGTTTTCTATCTTACTATTCTACTTTTTGTAAACATTTATATTTGTGTAAGCAAACTTGAACTGTTTCATTGGTTATGAGAAAGGAATGTTTTGACCGTAAAGTACCAGTTATTATAGGTGAAAGTCTGAATATCTAGTTGGATAGTAAAGATCTTCTAAAAGACAATTAAGGCATAAAGTATGAAGAAATTATTTGAGATATTTATATTATAAACCTTGGAGAGTGCTTTTGCCTTAGCATTAGTGATAGGAGAGTAAGTGTTCATCCATGTTCATCCTTTTACACTGTCATGTGTAGGAGATCTCATATACTTGAGTGCTTTGCAGACTTAAAAATGGACTCGTCCTATAATGAAGTATTACTCATCTGAGTAGATTTTTTCGTTACAGTCCAAGCTACCGAACTTGTTGAGAAAACATTTCTCAATCTGTAAATACTATGATATGTTAATAGTTTTGCTGGTTTATTTTTAAACAAAGTTTAATTTTCATTACGAAAGTATTGAATTTTTGGTCAAATCATGTTGTATATTTGGGCCACAGAATTCGAAAACATGGTCAGCTATTGATGGGATGCTGATGTCTTAGAACAGGTAATATATGGAAACTGTTGGTTGCAGTTTTCTACTGTTAAACTCGTCACATGGTCTCACAGTGCACCTTCTCTATAAACTTCTTCATACCTATTCTGAAATCTTCTGGTGTAATAAGGTGGACAAGTGAACTTCAGAGACATTTTTCAAGGTTTTTGTTTTTGTCATTGCTTTTATGGTTTTAATATCATACTATGCTGCATGTCATGTCACTGATTATTTTAATAGCATGTATCATATCATGAATTTAATTTGAACTAAATAATTAACCCATTATCAGGTTTGCAGAAGTCCAGGTATCTATTAAATATGTTCAATTATATTTTATGTGTACTTGTTCTAGCTTTAACAACCCCATTTCCATATCCATAAATGTTTATTTTGGTTAAATCTGACTGATCTAAAGTATGCCTAATTTCTCTGCAGCCAACAAATTACTCCAATCCAGTATATGCAAAGTTATACATGGATGGACAAAATTGTCGAAACTCCTTAGCAAGCGTTGATGAAAGAAGAGAACTCCTTCCAAAGAAAATAGATATTGGGATAAGGGAGACTGTGGCATAATCTGCTGTTACCTTTTATACTCTGTATAAATGTATAAAATATAAGGATTACTTTTCTATGTACCAACAGTATTATAATTGTTTTGGCATCAGCATTACCTCTGTTTTTTGTTTTGTTGATGTTTTTTGGGTTTTTCTTTTGCTGATGACTTTTGACTGACCATTTGTAAGGTATTTTTATGAAAAAGAAACTGCACTACGGTACAACTTACAACAATGCTGCTGAAATAACACACCTTTAAATTTGTTAAAATGGCAAACAACATTATCGTTTGTAGCGTGAAAATGAGCAATCTATTTTCTATGAACTTTTTTGGTTCTACTTAATCAATGAAGATGGTATCTGCACTTTTTCATTATGTAGTCTGGAAGCTGTAGTACAGTGTGTAATTTTGTTTATTTTAAATGGTGAAAGAATGATTGAATGGTCTACTCTCTTCTTTGTGCCCATTAGAATTTCTCTTCAGATCCTGATAAAGCTAGATAACTTTTCACAAACAAACATAACTTGCTTTTAAATTAGCTTTAGGTTGCCAAGAAGTAAACAAGATTATAGAAATGAAACATCTAATGATCTGCATGAACACAATGATTATGTTTCAGAAATTCAGTGACTGTACATGCTATACTAAACATATATACCATGTAAACAAGCTTTGTATTTATTAAAACCTTATAGAACATAGTAACAATATATCTTGGAAGCTGAAACCTTACTTGCTGTGGGACAAAGCATATGAACTCCAAGAGTCCTTTAGGACAGTAGCCACCCTAGAGCACAAGAGGGCATTGCCTACACATGCATTATATGTTTATTCACTTAATCATATGCATTACTTATGGATTAATAATTCCTCAACCAAGCAGTAGGGAAACACACACACACAAAACGCCCTAAGCACAGGCACACAATCACAGCATTCAGTTTTGGCAATCACAAAAAAAAAAAAAAAAAAAAAAAAATCATACTCATTTAGAGATATTAAGGAATCCAAAACACAGCAGATGCTTTAAATAAAAATAAATTGGGATATTGCTGAGATAAAACATTAGCAAATTGCATATTAGTTAAACCTTACCTAAGCCCGAGTTTCAATAGTCTGGGTAAAATACCAAAATCCAGTTATCAGAAGTGAAAAGCCTCAGTTTCAGTTTCCAGCACTTGCTCTGACCTGGTTTGTTTTCTGTTGTTGCTAAGAAGGAAAATCTGACTCAACTTTTTTAATTTTGATGGAAATAAAGGATACAATGTCTTTCAGGTTTGAACTGAATCACAGTATTTTATACATAACTTTAAAGGCACAAAAGACTGATTCACACATATATACTGTGGAGGACTCTTCCTTCCTCTGCTAGTCATGACTGACTTTTAGCTATCATAATATATTAACCTAACAGATTAAATATGTTTGTGGTTGCTCTTTACTCCCTTTGTACAAGCATTACAAAAATAACTGCTGTTTTATAAAAGATTTTTGTTGTACTATTGTGCATGCATACTACCTATTTCTAAACTTTGCCATATTGGGGCCTTTATAAAACTCCTGATTTATGTAATACTAGTGCAATTTTGCTTGAACAATGTTATGCATATCATAAACTTTTTCAGGTTCTTGTTTAAGTACATTTTTTTAGATTGAACAGTATTTTTCATTTTGGTTATAATAGTCATTTTGCCTATGTTTCTACAATGAAGTGTTAAATACTTTATACAAAAAAAAAAATTGTTGACTGACTTATTTAAATGAAAATCTACATACTTGATTCAGTGTGTTGACTAATTTTTAAATTTAAGATTAAAATGAAAACTAAAGAAAAGCAAATTGAAGGGAACGAACATTACTTTGTATAAATGGCTAAATTTCTTTTTTTTTTTAATGACAATTTTTGCTTTTTATACAACTATTTGGATGTTCTTTGCAGCTCTGCACGTTTGGATAAATTAAGTGTATAGCTGTATATTTTGTCAATAGAATTTTAGAACTACTTTATTTTCTACAAAAATCCCAAATTAAATAGTTTCATACCACACAGCTATGATTCCACAGGTCCTGCCTTTATTCGGTTGAAATCATCAGATATGGATTTGGCCCTCATTTTTTATGTAACTACAGTTTTTATGAGGTCTGAGTACTTGCTCTTCCCAGAAAAGTCTGTTTTCTAGTGGAGAAAACCTCTTATCTTCAATATTCTGGCAGAACTAATTTTAATTAGTGGGTATGCAGGTAACATTGAGTTTGAAATCATAAATTCATATACAGACCTGATGAAATTTATTTATTGTGATGTCTCATGTTTCCTTTCAGTGAGACATTTTCGTTTACACTAGCTTATGTGTAAATTACTATTAAAAAGTAAATTTATCTATTTTCATAGAAATACACAGTTGATGTGAGTGGAGTTATTAGATGTTGGAAATTAGATCAGAATCTGATCTTTAGCTTCTAGGCAGAATTTTGATGGAGTTCTTTTGTTCTACCACTGCCATGCCTTAAAGATCTTTAAATTAAACCTCATAATAATCCTTGTAATTGATTTTTTTTTTTATTTTTTTTTTGGTTTGGTTTTAACTTTGCCAAGGTTCTCCATAGGAGTGGTTTCTCACAATCCTTTAAGAGCTCAGTTCTGGGGCTTCAGTCCCCAGATCTGTATCTGCAGAGAGCATGCAGCGAGCTGAAGGGGGGAAGATTGAGAACCTGATCAATTACCTGTATGTGCATCCTCATAAATTCAGTAAAATATTTTTGAGCAGGAAATTATATAAATAGTTGCAAGGAACAACAAAATTATGAACTTCCTACATTTCCACAAACTTACTGCTGTTCTTCATGTGTGTTTTAAGTTGACATAAGCTTACAAGAAAACAAAAATTGGATAAATGTGCTTGTATCAATGATTAAAACATCCATCTCTTCAGGGTATAGTTGCAAGGCTGTTTGTGGTTGTTTCCTGAAAGTACTAATGGCATTTCATGTGAAATGCTAGTACTGTACTATTTCACTGAACTCATCAGGGTAAAATTATTTTTCCACAATACTAATAATTTTTGTTAGCAGTGTGAAGCAGTTTGTGGGTTCCATAAATAACAGCTATTAAAATTATTCAGGGAAATGGAACTTCCGATAAATCTAACCCTGAAATACACTGTTCATTTACCTTTTAGGTTTAGACTATGTCTAAGGCATGGTTTCAAGACCATGATACAGCTCTGTCACTTTTTACTTCCACTGCACCCATTTTCCTTCAACAGAAAAAAATACACATAAGCTTGAAGGGTGATGTGATATGCTTCAATACAAGCTATGCTCCAAACTGCTTTGCTGAATGGAGAAGTTTTAAAAAGAACACATGAAAAAAGAATTTGTGCCAAACTTTATGAAATTGTCCAATGATTTATTATTATTATTATTAATAGACACTATGCTGTATGTTCACACATAATAACAGTGTCACGGAGTCTCTGCCTTGTGACAGAGGCTGTCATCTGTGCAAGAGTTTGCATAAATAGTAAAGTACTACCAGACAAGTTCAAAGCTACACATCAGGACTGATGCTGCTAGTGCTACTCTGATTAGTCATTCTGCGCAATTAAGATAACATGAAAGCAGTTTGGGGACTAGGAGTGCATTTGAGAATATTTATTTTGATTGTCATTTTTGAATGTTTTTTGTTTGCTAATCATGGGTCTGTTATTTACAGAAAGAAAGTAAAGCTCTGTAGTGGAAGGCCTTTAAAATTTCTTCCCAAGTTGATCAGCTATCAGCAAGACCACAGAGAAGGTCCTGATATAACAATACTTAATTTATTCTTATCAAGCTGGTTGTGACTATAACTAGTGTAGTCACATATGTAATAAAATTTTATTTCAATACATTTCCAAAAATCTGTTTCACATAAAAGAGTTCCTTCTCCTTTTTGGAGGATGAGAAGGAGATAAAAGAAGGAAATGACATTGATAATAAAAGGTTGTCTGGGTAATCAGCTTTAAAAACTAAGACATTTTTCATGTGGAACAAGCAAACCAACAGTGAAACTTGTCTGCCTAGCCCTGGGCATCACTACAAAGAAATTGAGGCACTTGGAATTTGTCAAGTCTTAGAGAGATGGATTGGTAAGCAGAGGTATGGCTGACAGAGGGGATGATAATTTATCATCTTGGTTCTCTAATTTATCATGCTTACCATCTCCACATGTGTGAAATACAGATCTGATGAAAATAAGGGTTTCTAGTTTAGTGCCCATATTGTAAGATGACAAAAAGGAGAAAAGAAGCATAAAGCATCTTTTGGTTCCTTATGCCAGCTGCACATCACTTAGTACATGTTGTGACTCTCATGACCTTTGACAGTGGCCTTCAAAGTAATACATGAATAGAGGAAACTGCTGGTCTCTGGAGGATGCTGAACAAGTTTTACCTGGGATGGGAGAAAAAAAAAAAAAAAAAACTCTCTCTACTAAACCAATAATAGACAATTTAAAAAAAAGGAAAAAAACTTTTTTTTTTTTTAATCGAGATATTTACACATACACAGTATGTATGGAATCTGATCTGATGTGTTATTTAATCAGACTAAACTCATTCTACCAGGTAAGTAGGAAGGTATAGCAGAGAGTATGTCACGTTCCACTGGTGGACGTCATGCACAGCCTTTCTTTTACAGTGTTCAGAGAATAAACACCTTATGCATACCTCTGAAGGGGAGGTTAAGGGGTGCTCTGTCAGCTCAGAGACTGTTTGCTTGGATAAGTGGCTGTACCTGGCTTGAGTGTTAGACTCGAGCAAAATGCTTCTCCTCCTGAGACGTTTACAGCAGCTGCTTGGAGCTGTGAATATTGGGGGGGGGGGGGGGGGGGGGGAGGAAGATAAAAAAATACTGTGAAAGCGGCAAGGCTTAGATGTGTCCTTATGGCTACTCTGCCTGCAGTACTTGCATATAGACACCCTTGCTGTGTGAGTGTACGTATAGATAAAGCACCTTAAAGAACTGCAGTCCCAGGTAAGTGACCTTTCTTTCTGGAGAGGAATTAAGTTGTTGTTGTTCAAATGCAGTGTGTCCCCTCCCCTTGTTTTGCTGGAGCAAGTCTCTACAATGCTTTGTTGCCTGTGTTTCTGAGGACTTCTTGATAAACTGGCAATGATGATTTTCCCTGAGATACCACAGTGATCAGTGTCGTAAGGTGTCTGACAGCATGCTGATAGCTCAGTTAATGTATCTTCTAAGTCTGGCAAATGGCATTACATAGGTGGCCCTTTTTAACCTGTGAGCCTGGGGTACCTGCTTCCTGGTGGCTCTCATGAGTATTGAGTTTCAAACGGTGGTTCCTCGTGTTGGCAAGCATGAACCGGAGCAAATAGACCTATGTTGCTGTGGAATTAATACCGCCACTGTGAGCTTAACATAGCAAGAAACTTAAGATTTTTATCTTAGTTTTATTGATCCTGAGTCCGAGCTATTAAAAGGTTTGGTGTTGGTTGCATAGCTAATGTCCTGGTCCACGGTGTAACTGCAGGACAGTTAGCAAAACCCCATCTCCTGCGGAAGCTAGCTCACATAGCCTGTGGGAATTTGCTAAATATTCTGGAAGCCTTTAGAAAGGCTGGAGAGGGGTGCTCAATATGAATTTGGGCTTTTCCCAACAGAAATCATTGTGTTTGGTGAAATACGATATGAAAATAAGTATTTTGTAAATGTGGACCTTCGAACTTACAGAAGTGTAAGAATAGCAGCTCTACAGCTTTTTAAGTTGACCCACAACCAATTTCATAAGGAAAAGGAAGCAATGAAAATAATGCAAGAGTAATGTTCCCACATAGTGGAAGGGGGTCTGCCACCTTTAATATAGCCTCAGAAGTGGTGTCCTTAAGGAAAACAGGCAAGTGAGGTGAAATGTGAGGTGAGGTGAGGTGAAGTGAGGTGAGGTGAAGTGAGATGAGGTGGGAGGACTCTCATGCATTAGATTATGGCTGCCCTTTTCCAGGCATGTCTGTGGATCCTAACATCTCTTCTCCCACCCCAACCTAAAAAGCAATGTCTGCATCTCCTGCCCTAAGCGTGCAGGCTGCTAGACGCTCTACTTTAAAAATCTGGTGGTAGTTGCTGGTTTTGCTAGGATGAGGAATGTAGTTTGCAATTAGTTTTAAGTTGCCCAGTGCATACTGGGCAGAGCCTCTTTGTTTAAATGGCATAAAGCATGAAAGTATGCCATGCTGCACTGCTGTCCTTGCTGCGGAGGTCACACTTTCAAATTACAGATCCCTGCTAGTCATTGGACTTCATTTTAGTAGCAAGACTATAACGGGAACACTTTGTGCAGCACGGAGTTGCCCTGCAGCAAGAGCCACACTGCGTGTGAGCCCTGAGGCTGGTGTGCAGCCTGTGCTTCCCCAGCCTGGATCCCATGCCCGGGTTCTGTCGGTGGCCTTTCAGCTGGCATTGGTGTGCTACTGCGCTTCAAGAAAACACATCCACCCCGTGGGACTTTGTAGTTCAATAGGCAGTCTGAAAATAGGTTTATCATGAAAAGACTGTGACCTTCTTCTGTTTTTGTCTGTGAGCGTGATTGGGTTCATACATTGTACTGCCCTGGTGTGTCCTATCTGACACTTCTCAGATGTGAAGCCTTTGTTATAGACGTGTGATGAATTTCCGTATACTTTTAGCTATTCTAATTATCTTGAAATTCCTGAAGTCCTAATACTTTATTGCCCTGAACAATATTTTAATGTTAATTAGGCTACAATCACAGCTTTAATTCATTTTTCTGGTTTGTTTCCTATACTGCAGAATCAAGTATCTTTCCCCCCCCCACACTCTTAATTGACATGAGAAAGAAAAAAGAAAAAAAAAAAAAAAAAGAACATAATAAAATGACTAATTTGAGATTGCCATTATATATACTAAGTCATGTCTGACAACATTAGGTTGTCCTTTTTCCTGCTTAAAATTAAAGCATTAATGTAGCTTTCAGTGATAGGTACTAAAACATCTTTATAAATATTTGAAAAGATGCTGTTCAATGAACTGTGCAAGACAGGAGGCTGACCTCGCACAACTAATTAATTATTGCAATCAGAGGATCTCCAGACAAAGTACCCTCTCTAGCAATTTGAAAGCTAATTAACATTCATGTCTTGTAAAAGTCACTTGACTTCCAATTATGATTAAATATGCAAGGTCACTGGGACACAGCAAGCCGAAGAGCTGAAAGTAATCCCCTAGTACTGTGGTGACAGTAAAAAGTAATGTCATGCACTGAAGGACTCTGCAGGAAATATGGGTTACACACTGTCATGTCCCACAGTGCAGTGAGAAGGACTGATGGGACACCACCACCAGTGGCTTTGGCCCCACTTCTTTGCACAAGCAAAGTGCTTAACTTGGGATTTCCAGGACTGAGGCACGGCAGAGAGTTAAACTGTGCATAGGGCTAATCAATATCTTGTCTACCCAGATTTAAGACTATCTGTCAAACTATATGCCCGCTCTCATCATGCATTGATCAGTCTTAATATAAATTTAATAAGTGTTAAAGGATTGAAGAACATCTCCTGTCACTAAATTAATCAATCTGACTAAACAACAGTGCCCTTTCCTGAGGAATATCAAAATTGCACCAAAATACTACATTATTTTAAAAAGGGCTGTGATCAGTAGAGCAAAAATATTTTTGTCTTTTGCTGTCCTAAAATGAAGTTCCTCCCATCCAAAGTATCTTAAAATATTAATAATGCATTTCAATTTTTGTAAATAGAATGGTTCCAAATTGGCAAATTTAAAACATATTTTTTCTTCTCACATGCTATAAAACTGACCTTTTTTAAAAAATAAACATATTATTTGAAAAATAAATGTTTTAATAAAGTAATAAGATAATTTAGGTTAACAAGCACCTTAACACTAAATGAAATAGCAAAACATTGACTATAATGACAATGTAATTAAAAAGAAGTGATTATATTGTCTGTTTAAATAGCCATATCCAATAAATACAGAATAACAACCAGAATCTTGTCACATACTTCCATATCACATCCTATTTTTGTTGGCATCATTATTATCAGAGCAATTGTTACCGTCTACCAAAGATAAATATATTGAGGTCAGTCACCCCACACTTGTTGTCACTCCAGCGTGGTTAATTGGTATCTCATCAGCCAGGAGCAAGCAATAACCTGCAAAGATCTAAACTCCATTTAGTTGCTACATCAAGTATGTTTATTTGTACAGCATGATGTAAAATATGAAAGTTCACTGAAGAGGACACTTCACACCGAGATGTGCTTGGTGACTCTCCAAAGGGGAGGGAGTAGGAAGCGTTACCCTTCACTGGGACAAGAGCAGTTAATTAAGTCCGTAACTTTGTTAGATGTCTCTAACAAAGCAATAGTTGTGTCCCAGAGGAAGTGAAACAATGTGCCTCTTAATTAAGGAGAACACCTACGCAATCATAACATCAAATTTCAGGGAGCAAGATTAAATCTGGCAAAGGATGCTTGGCTACATGGATAAGTGTTGCCCACCAAGACAGGATTGTCTCCAAGGATGCAGCTTCAAAGGTGAGCAGGAGGATGGAGACTTCAGGAGGTGTGTGGTAGGCAACATGCAAACTAGCTAAATACAATAAGAAAGGAAAAAGAATGAGACTGAAATATGGGGGGTTGTTCACTTGCAACTACATGGCCTATTTTGAATGTTCATACTGCAAAAATGCTTCTGTCTAATTTTCCCTTAACTGGCAGGAACTTTTAAGGACATCAAGGTACAATATAACCACCAGGCACTCCACATAGGAAGGTAGTGCAAAACTGTAAATCAAATGAGTAATACCCCTTGCCAGTTGCCTTGACTTCCCAGTGTATCCTTGAGAGGCTCCACAGAGCACCCGAATAAGCCTCCACTGATGACACATGAGCCCTGTGAAGAGACTGGAAGCACACACAAGGAGAGGTCTCCTCTCCTCCATAGGCAATCCAGAAGGTTTTCACCAGCTGGCTAAAAAGCACTGAGGAGCACATCTGAACCCTCATTACAGTGATTTTGTGGTGTGTCACTTTCTGTGCAAGGATTAAAAGCAGAAGTACTAGTGGCATGCTACACAATGGGGTCCACAATTAGATGTCCCAAATTCTGCTGCTTGCAGATAAAAAAACACTACCAGCACTCCTATGCAGCACATGGAAACAGAGTTTTACCCCACTGCTTGCCTCTATACTCATCAAGTTCAGGTTTGTGCTGTTTCAGGTTGCTTGGAATATTAAAACAAGAAAAAGAGTCTAGCCAGTAAATCTTATCATGTATTATATATAATAGAAGAATTAGATGGGATTCTTTTCATTCTTGTTTTCAGCTGTTTTAGGGAGTGTGTACATTTATCCAAAGTCTGTAGGACTCAGTGACCAGCAGCATCTTATTTTCTAAATTCTTTTCAACCCTTCCTTATTCATATTCCCAAGTGCATTTTTATTTCTTTAATGTTTCCGTAGGGTTTTTTTACCTCCTATTCTCTGTGAAGCAGTTCACTGGCAGGTTGAAAAAAATCAGGGAAATTAACTGGATTTCCATGGATACAGATAATATGAAATAGAGTTCTTTGTACTGAACTGTTCTCTTTATTTGTACTTACTATATTTGTAGAGTTCAAATTAAAATTTAAAAACTTGTGATGTTTCTGCAAGATTTGAATGACAGAAAAGCAGAGTCATCCTCATTACAGATGACAGAAAACTGTAGAAAGCACTGAAGGAAGGGAACTATGTAATTAAGGATAACAAATACAGAATCACAGGGCTTGACAGGACCTCAGGGGGGCATCTGCCCTCTCTGTGTCTCCAAAACAGAATCAGCTGTAGCTAAGCCAGCCTCTATGCATTTCTTTCACATTTTTGAAAAGTACCTACAATGTCCTTACACAACCAATTCCAGCACTTGTCCTTTCTTTGTTATGAGTTTGTATCAATTTCTACTGCTGACATTTAAAGCTGCTTGTCTTATCCATCATGGACAAACCATACTTCTTTCTACAGCCTTTAAGAAAGTGAGGAGCTAAAATGAAGCTGAGAAAAATACCCCAGTTGTGGTGTACACATCTCAGTCCTGCACCACCACTTACGAGCACAGAGGAGCCTGCTGAAATAATGTCTTCAACCAGGCTGTGGATGACAGTATGAAGACCAAAGGTGTTTTATTGTCCTCTTTCACTGCAGCTCCGGACCATCCTTGGTATCTGATAATGCTGGTGGGTAACATGTGGCTGCTTTCCTTCTCACTTCAGATCAAACGACCACAGAACTCAAAATTGTCACTTCTTTTCTTATAAATCTTACTCTGTAAATTAAGACTGTCATTGATCCCTTGCTGATGCTAGGTATAAGCTGTAAGAAACTGTTCCTCAAACCAAAGTGGAACTCTAAGCTAATATCCTCGTGTTTCAGCAGACCAAGAAAAAAAAAAAAAAAAAAAAAAAAAAAAAGAAAGAGAGAGAAAGGAAAAGGAAAAGGATAATAAAAAGGAAAAAAAAAAAAAAAAAGAGAGAGAGAGAGAGAGAGAGAAGAGAAAGAGAAAAAAAAATCAAAGCTCTATGTACATTCAAAAAGGCAAGAGGTAATTTCTCTGCAAACCTCTGAGCATTGGAGAATCACGTAGACAGTCCTATACCAATATATCTAATTCCATTATAGTTTTACCAACAAAAACAAGGCATAGTCCTGCAAAGCATTCCTAATCATTTCGGCCTGAGAGACCTTTGAGCTTCGTTAGCTTGAAGGAAGGTCTCTGCTGACTCCCTGCCCTGCTTTATTTCACAGCAGCAGGCTGAATCTATTGAAGCATCAAGTCAGTAATGCAGATAATGAATCAGTAATGCCAGTACCACAACAAAACTCCTGAGTGTAAAAAAATGAAATTCTTATTCTTAAATTTAATAGTATCTTGAACTTGCTGCTGAAGGAAGACCATAGCTAAACTGTGAAACTGGAATGGGTCATTAACTAAACAAAATACCTATGACTTTGCAAAATTCTCACTACAAAGCACAGCTTAAGGGGTCATTTGCTCAGAGATCCCTCCCTGAGACAGGATAGGGGAGTATAAATGAGTTTTGAATCCATGGGATTAATACAGAATCAGATGAGTGAAATTTGATAATGTTTCAGATAGAAGTATTTTGTGTTTAGTTTTGAGGTTTTGTTTTCAGTCAGTGAGGATATTTCCTGCTCAGTCAAATTACCAAGGGTAATTGTTACAGTCTCCATCACTGGCAATCTTTAAATCAAAACTTAATGTCTTTCTAAACAGATAATGCTTTAATTCAGCAAAGACTTAATTCAAGTAGTTCTTACAATACACAGGGGATCAGTCTAGAAGTTCACAATTTTCAAGCCAAAGGGACTATGATTCTGTGGTTTTACTACAAAAGCAATTTCTAAATCATTGAAAACTTCCTGAGAGGTACAATATTCACCACATAACCGACCCTCCAAACAGTGATAATTTGTGTGTTTTATTTCAAAACGGTACTATTTCAATGTCTAAAATAAAAATTATGGTGGCAATCCACAAATCACATATTTTACACATTTAGCAGTCTACACTTAATGGGCACAACAATATTGAAGTGTATTTTAAATGCAGAGCCACAGGTACGGGTGTGATTAAGTTGTCTGATGATACTCATAGCATCAGCAAGAAGGCAATGATGTGCTGCATTTGTAGTTTCTGAGATGAGTGAGTCCATTAACAGTTTAGCACTAATGACTGACTACAAGGTGTAAAACTGCACCGAATGCAATATTAAAATAAATAAATAAATAAATGGACAGCCACTAAAGGAGGCAGGTACCTGAGACCACCTTGCTCCTACTACTTGCATTTTGGTTGAAAATCCACAGTTTTCACCTTCAGGTGCCACATGCCCACTGCTATATTTAAGACAAAAGATGAAATAAAGGGATAGAATAGTTAAAGGGCAGACGTAGATGTACATTGGTATAGATACGCAGGAAGAGCAATCCATGGTATTTCATGATTGCACCAGGGTTGAAAATTAATAAATACCCCAAGAGCCTGCTGCATCATTGGGCAGGGTGTGTTTGTGTGTGTGCGTGAGGGAGATATTTCAGAATTGACTGAATACTGCTAATCTTCAGGGAAAAAAAAAAAATAGCATTTGTGTTATCCTTGTGATTCTATGATTCGATCCTTCCTATAGAACTGATAATGACTGAATTTTCGTTTGGGTTGAGAGACTTAGGCCATAAGGCAGATGAAAGAAAGATGTTTTTTAACAGGCAGAGGCCTTCTTTGGGATGGTTCTAATAGTTGACATACTGTCACAGTCCCATGCCTTCTAAGAAAGAATTTTTGTAGTTTTGTGTTTGTTTGTTCGTTGTTTGTTTGGTTTTGATCATTCAGGGGTTTTTATTATTTTTTTTTTTTGTTTGCTTGTTTTCCTCAGCCAAATACAGATTTTTTTTCCTGCTAAGACATGGCTTTCAAAGAGCAGGAAAGAAGGTAAGGGAAGTGTCTGCATCAAAAGAATTGTAACCAGCAGAGATTGTGGGAGGTGATTTGCCCACTCTGGTCTGCTCTTGTGAGACCCCACCTGGAGCCCTGCATTCAGCTCTGGGGCCCCCACCACAAGAACATGGAGGTATTAGAAGGAGCCCAGAGGAAGCCACAAGGATGGTCAGAGGGCTGCAGCACCTCTCTTATGGAGACAGGCTGAGGGAGCAGGGGTTGTTTGGCTTGGAGAAAAGAAGGCTCCAGGGAGACCTTACATCAGTCTTCCTAGGCCTAAAGAGGGCCTACAGGAAAGCTGGGGAGGGCCTCTTTGTCAGGGGGTGTAGTGATAGGACAGGGTTAATGGTTTTAAACTGAAAAAGGGGAGATTTAGATTAGATATTAGGAAGAAATTCTTCAGTGTGAGGGTGGTGAGGCCCTGGCACAGGCTGCCCAGAGAAGCTGTGGATGCCCCATCCCTGGCAGTGTTCAAGGCCAGGCCGGATGATGCCTTGGCCAGCCTTGGCTGGTGGGAGGTGTCCCTGCCCATGGCAGGGGGTTGGATCTGGATGGGCTTTAAGGTTCCTTTCAACCCAAACCATTCTGTGATTCTATGAAGTGATTGTGGGTATGCAGCGCTACCCCTGGAAGACCCAGTTCACACATTTCCTTCAAGAAAATGCTTCTGTGCAAATGCTACGGTTGTACAATGCACTAGGTCTGTTATGTACAATTGCAATGATTGCACCCTTTTTCTCTCCAGACAGTTTAGGGGTACTTCACTTGCTCTCCAGTCCCCTCCTCTCTCTCTTCACCCTTGCCAGCACTCTCACTGTTTCCTGGCCCCAAGGAGTTGAAATTCTCCTCCATTTCTCCTGCCTGATGGCTCTTGCATTTGCTCTTGCTGCCACTTTGTGCTGACCTCCTCTTGGGATCAGACACATGAGCTACAAAGGACAGCTGTCTTGTCTGGCTCACCTTCTTCACAAGGCTGCATTTGTGCAGAGATGTGTATTTGCTTTGAAGAAATCGGGGATCATAAGAACCTCACAAAGTACAGGAATTCATGAAAAGCATACATAGGGAAATTGAAGCTTATGATAATAAAGGCATCTCTCATTTTAGTTTTCATTGCTATGAATTCATAGAAATTGTATGTTTCCACTGAAATGCTGCCTGACCTAACCTACAGCAGCCTTGCAAAGCAAAGTGCTCCATTATCCTACCTTTTCTTCTGTAATTTCAATTTTGAATGGTTTTAAAGCATTCTCCCCAGTCATTCTTCATGCCAAGCTGGGGGGAACTCGGTGGCAATCACCACTGAGATGTACCTGCTTTACTTGATACTGCTCATGGTACTGCTTAGCTTCATATTTGAATATGAAAATGCACTTCTGTGAGTATTTCTTCTGTCAATGTGAGATCTGGTGGCACTCGATTTAGCAATATTTGGGGCTAAAGTACCACATAAACACAGGGATGACTTCTAATGTCCAGGCACGTGGGCAGGAAACAAAATTTCTAGTTTTCATAGCCTGGTTCCACGTAATTAAATTTCTAATAGGAAATGGATATGCACATAACTTGCTCTTTATGAGTACTCTGAATTCTGAGTTTGCCAAGAACTGAGCAGTTATTATGATATAAGTAACATGTATTCAGTGTACATAACACAGCTGTTTGTGGCATTTTTCTTAGACTATGGCGAAGAAAAATGTTACCCACAGGACTAAACAGCTTTGTTCATAAAACATTGCAAGTATGGAATTTTAATCTAATCTACTTAACTATTTTATCAACATGCTTTGGGTTGATTAAATCCGTTTTTTTTGTGCTCCAGGATTTAAAATCCTGTCATTGGATGTTTGCGTGTGAGATCCGGAGTTCACCATTCAGTGGGGGTGAAAATGTACAGAGGAAATTAAAGACTGCTCAGAATTCTGTGTAGCAAACCCACTTTTTAATGATAGATTTTTATATTATTATTATTTTTCTTTGTTGTTCACTATGTAGTCAGGGCATGTGAAGGTTTTTTGTTTTTTTGTTTTTTGTTTTTTTTTTTCTGAACCAAGTTTACTGCTGAAGGTAGCAGTGTAGTTCCCAGTAAAGCATATGACTGGTGCAAAACCCTTGTAGGAACACATGGTATTGCTACTGAGAGTATTCAAATGGAAGGAAATGAAAAATTACATATTCTAAAGTGTTTATAAAACACTGTTGCCCTATGGTTTGCTGATACAAATACTCATCTGCTGTACTTTTTTTTTCAGAAGCAATATTGATAATTAATTTTGTTTGGATACTGTTGATGGGCATCTGGATGTAAAATGATACTCATGGGCTACAGAGCAAAAATGAGAGAGTGTCTTTTATTTGGTCCACAAAGCCAATAGATACGCTTATTTTTTCCCATTGCTGTACACCTTGTGACTCCTGATGATTTAATGCGGCAAGAAACAGTTTGGCCATTTGATGGCAAGTCCCACAGCCTCTTTTGTGCATTGATAGAGCTTTTTGGTGGTGTGCACTGTAATTATCACCCAAAGGGGAAAGACTGGCAACACTCCGCCTCCTCCCAAAGCAAAGGCTGGTCTTAGTGAGGAGCAGTCCTACACCTGCACCAAAAATTAACAGAAAATAATTTTGAACTGGTTTGCACTGGCTTTACTTTACCATCTTTACCACCTTCCTTTTTTCTTCCTTTATTCTCAATAACTTTTGCTCATGAGACAATTTTATACATTCAAAATGTACGTTTTGAGTATGTGTGTTTTACATGTTGAATATGTATATTGTACATTTTGAATCTGTATATTTCTTCCAAAATATACATTCTGTTCAGAATAGTTTCATTGGGAAAATACTTTGATCCAAAATGGATGCTTAGATTTAACCAAGACTACGATATGTAGCATATACCTGCTGGAGGAAGGAAAAATGTAGTTCTTGGGAGACAGAATTTAATTAACTTGAGTTACATCATTTACTGCAGTATTCATGGATCCAAATTCAATTCTCTTTGACATACCTTTTAAAAAATCCATTGTTATGAAAAGTAAAGTGCAGGTTCATTACTAAAGCTCATTTTGAGTTTCTGCTTTTCTCTGCTACTTTTAAGTTCATTACAGATTTGACAGGGACTCTGCTTTGCTCCTGAGCCAAGGGAGCTCTGGCTGTTAGCTGAAACCTGCACCAGGTCGATTAAAATGTGTCCGTCCTGCTCCTTCACTTTTCCCTATGGTTTCTAGCCTCTTTAAGCTCTCTGGAGCCTATATAAATAACAATGTTTTATATCTATTATCCATTTATAAGGGATAATTAGGTTTGTTGATGAGCCCTTGTATTCAACAATTTGCCTTACCTTTGCTGTCAGTCTTCTGATATCAGCAGGCAGCTTGCATTGCACTGTGTTATATTGCACTTTGGTATGGTATGGTATGGTATGGTATGGTATGGTATGGTATGGTATGGTATGGTATGGTATGGT
>NC_048899.1:34233105-34272093 GCF_011077185.1 Oxyura jamaicensis | reverse complement strand
GTATGGTATGGTATGGTATGGTATGGTATGGTATGGTATGGTATGGTTGGCAATTAGCTGGTATTTTCAGTAGAATCCCTCTGATTCCATTTCCCACACTGTTTACCATGTTGATGTGTCTGGAAAATATGGTGTTGTTGCTTACTAGAGAGAAAAATGAATAACATTTTTTTTGCCATAACACCTCATCTTTTCTCATCTGGACTGTACATGTCCCATCCATCCAAATATTCTGTAAGTGTGGGAATCCAGATCAGTAAAGATCATGCTCACAAATCCTGGGATACCAGCATCACAGTGTAAAGGTACAGCTGGTGGCATTCTCACTGAGAGGGTTAATCATGCTTAATGAACCCAGTGAGGTGGAAAGCAGAAATTCAGCCACAGCCACCTTTAGTTTTCCATGGTCCTGGTAAATTGCTCAATAAAACAATCTGCTGAGGAAGAAAGGCTGCAGGAGGCTGTTGTTAATGACAAGGCACTGGAATGCATATAATGCTTCTCTTGCTTCTCTATTGTTCTTTCCTTGGCTATAAACACAAGTTGTGGTGAGGCACTTTGCTGCTATGTATGCATGTGCTGGCTGTCATACTGCATGCCCAAGATGCTGTTGCAGACAGCAATGGCTGAAAACTATGAATGGCGAAAGCCAGTTGCACCAAGAATAAGCCTCTCTGCTCCCAAACTCATTTTTCAGTGCTCTGGCACAGTTTTTCTCTGTCTAGCAACCAACAGGAGCATTTGTGAAAGGGAAAAGACAAACCACTGCACAAAATGTGTAAGCACTTCCAAACACTTTTCCTGCCTTTTGGAGGCCCAGATTGTCTCTGTACCATGCACTGGCCACCTCTCAGACTCATTAGGGCCTTGCAGCCATGGGGCTGTGACAGTCATTTATTATAATTTATTTGCCCGTGCCCTTTCACACGCTGCTGCTGGTCTAGGGGTAGTCAGCTAAATGCACCGAGGGCCTCACCCTCCAGCTGGGAGCAGCAGTACTCCTAACTTGTGGCAAATGAGGTGTGCTTACAGCAAATATATTCTGTGCCAAGTCAAAAGCCTCAGTCTTTGCTTTTTAATCAACTGAAAAAGCTGTTTATTGCTGTCTCAATATAAGTGTCTGCGCATCCCACTTTAATTAACTGTGTCAGGCTTGGCTGTCATTCGACACAGGTTTTATTGGAATGGATGTTAAATCGCAGCTTTCATAACTGTGTCTTCAACACATCTGTACAGAGCTCTTTTATGTAACAATTAGCTTCCATCAGCTGTCTTTTGTTTTGTGTTCACTCATGGGTAGCCTCATCAAAGTCCACCACAGCTTTCCTCTCCTCCCACTTCCCTCACTGCTGCAGGAAGCTTGGGCCTAGGCCCAAGGCACAGGGCCACTTAGGGGAGGCTGCCCACATAAAACAACCTCTTTGGAGTTTACCACAGCTCCCTGAATGTTGCCCGATATTGGGGAGCCCTTGTGGCAGTGCTGCCCATGCCAGCTGTATGACGTTGCCAGTTCTGGCAAGTCTTGGTCTTGCACTTCTTCCTCCAGGCTCTGCCTCAGGCCTGCTGCTGTCCCTGTCCCTGTTGCACTGGTTTCACCACACTGGGCATCATATTCAGGCTTCCCAGCCTGCTTTGACCAACTGCTTACCCACCATTGTGATATTTTATATTCCTTTTCACAAATGTCAGGTTACGGATTTCTTCTTTTACTGTCTTTGATCCTTGGAGAATTCATAGAAAGACACAGGATATGTTCCTCTGCTGTCTGAGCCAGGGTTTTCAGAGGCAGATAGTGAGCTCAAGGTGCAGTTGCTGGCACACATGAACCTTTTCCCCCCATTGTGTCCTGAGGACATGGGTCACTCTCCAAGGAGCCCCAGAGAGCATTTGCTCCTCATGGCCCACAACCAGGAGGGTCTTATCCCACCTCCTGCAACAACACCAATCCACCCGCTAACAAAGGTGTTTTTATGCCTCCATTTGTTCATCCTCGGCATTTGTTCTTTTTCCCTGCCTGTTACCGCTTTAGACACTTGCTGTGTTTGTCAGCTAATGCAGCCCTGCTGTTTACAAGTTAAGCTAGGTGGCCAATTTCCTCTTCACGACTCTTCGTTAAATATTTAAGAGCACTTAGATACTAGCCTTGTGCTTTCCTGTATGTGCAGTAGATCACTCCCAAATGCTTGTCTCCTGTGGCTCTCAAACCCAACGCTGGGGAGGCAAAACACGAGCCACCTGCCCTACCACTGCCTGCTCCTGCGTATGAAGGGGCTCTCAGCTAATGGGGTAGGGAGGAGGAAACCGAAGACAAAAAAGCACATTATGTCTGACCCCAAACTGCTGCAGATTCTGGGGGGTTTTGTTTAATGTTGAGAGGCTGAGTCAACATACACACCTATGAATGTCCTACAGGGCTGTCATCTGAGTGTGAATTTGTGGTTTATGGGTTCAAACTGCCTCGACGTTACAGATCTCTAAATAGCAGACTGGAAATTATCAAAATACATTTGCCCTTGCAGAAGAGACCCAGGTGGCAGGTTGTAAGGAGAATATTTAATGTGCAGAATTGTACATTCCTGTACTGCACTGTAATGCTGTCGCTGTTGTAATTGTACATGAAGTCTTCCCATCATTTGTAAATTCTTTTGGGATATGCTATGAGACTCATCTTTCTATAGAAGGGTATTTATTGATGAAACTGGTTTGAACTAGCTTGAAACTGTCAAGTATTTATATTTAACATTAAATTATTGCTACTTTCTCAAGCATTTAGGGAATGATCTATTTTAGTATTCCTGTGATACGTACTGTGAACTTAGCTACTATTGCTTGTAATAACAAAACAGTCTTTCATTTATTTTTTTTTTGTTTTTATTGTTCTAGAATTGACCAAAACCACATGGCTGATGGCTGTTTAGGCCAAGGAGCCATAAGACCATATTCCCCCCAGGACCTTCCCTACAAAAGATGGTAGAGAAGCTGTCAAAATGGCTCATTTAGTGAAGAGATGAACTACTTATGGGGAAAACGTGCTGCTAAATGTTTTCCTGTAAAATCCTAATGGCAGATATGGGAATGTTTGGCCTTCCTCTGAGTGTGACACATCCTGTGGAGACACCATATTAATGTCAATGGGAGAACAGCAAAGATACATTTTACATCTTTTCTGAATATATATATATATATGTATATATATGTGTTTATGTGTAAATATATATCTGCTCATTGGTCGATCTCCATAATATTTGCCTTTCTCAAGCTAGCATGGTCCTTTCAGTCAGTGGCTGGTCCCAGTGACATCTGGCAATTTCAGTCAGATGCTTAAATATCCCATTTGAGCAGAGCCACAGCCAATGCATATTTTTGCCCAGTTCTCCTATTACATAAAGCCCTGCTGGGCATACAGCAGCAGAGACAGCCCTGCAGAGCTCAGGGTGGTGATCATCTCTCCTGGGTCCTTGCAGGTGGAGCATGTTAGTGTCAAGGTGTCTGCACATTGACCTGTCTCCACAGGATTCACAGACTGGCTGGCATGAGTTATGCTTCTCTGTCCTACACTCAGGCTGGGTAGGTAGATCAGAGAATGGATTTTTCTTCTTATTTATATGTATGCAGGATGTCTGTTCTTTGTTCCAGTGAAAGCAGAGCAAAATTCATGGGTACCAGCTGTAACACCTTTGCAGAGGCACAGCCAGCACCACTGCCTGCCATCCCTCCACCACTGCAGTCTTTGCTAGACAGGTGTTTGCTGAGGAAAACTAATAGCTCTGCACAGTGTCCTCACTCTCATGACTAAAATACATCGGTTTTGTGAGCTCTTCTGCCCTTGCCAGTATACATCATGTTTTCTTCCCACACACTTACACTTCACTAATGCTATCAATAATGTCCTCCTTCTTCCATATATTTCCTTTTTTCATTTCTCCTGCTGCATTCCTGGCATTTTATCAGCACTTGATCTGTATTAACCCACCTCCGTCCCCAGCTTCCCTTTCCAGCCCGAGCACAGTGCAAAACCATTATAACCAGTAGCTCCACCCAGTATTTCCAAATGCCCCTGGGACATAAGCATGCTTGTGGCATTGTCCTGTAGGGAGATTCTTCCCTGTGCACCCACCACAGGGGCAAAAGCTGCTGCTCAGCAAGGCACAGGGAACCTTGTCCTCCCCCAGCCATGGCAGCCCTTCATTTGCCAAAGCTGGTCTCCTGACAGCAGGATGCTATTAAAGGACAAAAGAGGTGTGTCTCTGTTGAAAAAAATGTAGAGTTTGGTTTTACTGGATGAAGCTTCTCTCTGCATCAGTTGGGAACTGCACAGTAACTCTTCTGGAAATTACAGGTAGGGAGAAAGCATCACTTCTTTTTCTATAGAACTGTGCCTATTTCCCAGCTGAATGAAAAGGGGGTTGTCACACATATCCTGACAGTGGTCATTGGGATATAGGGTGTCCTGCTGTCAAAGCTGTATGTTGGTGTGGTCAGGGTGGTTGGTGTGGTGTGTTTGAAACAGTCAGGGCTGTTTCAAAGCCACCTTTGCCTTTCTCCCCAGACTTCACCTTCATTCTGCCATTCAACTTCTAGCCGAGGTGGAAAGAGCCAGCTGTGAGGCCAGGACTGGATGTCTTGATCTGTTTTCAGCTTCTTCTGTGTAAGATGTAAATGCCCTTTTGTTGCACAACACAGTGTATTAAGCATCATTGAGGCCCTGTGTTGCAGAAGCACGGAATCCATTTTGATCTAATCCCTTGACAAAAGTACTAAAATAAACCCCTACCTGCATGCATAACGCTCTCTGATCCTCTGTGGCTCTGGTCTGCCTCTTGCAGAGGGACCAGAGGCAATGTGCCTGACACCAACCCCACTTGTGCACCCTGTGCCAAGCTTCGAAGGGGCTGCAGCTCGCTGGGCTGGGGCACGCCGAGCCGTGGAGCAGGTTATTAATTGATCAAAGCAGGAGCTGGTGCAGGAGCTCACAGCTCTCAGGAAGTCATTTACTGCTGCTGGGGAAGAGCCTGTTTCCCCACTTCCAGCAGACGCTGCAGCACCATCCCGTGCTTCAGCCATCCTCTCTCTGCTTCTGCTACACTGCTGTTTTGCAGGGGGGTGGTTATGATACTTTTTTTTTTTTTTTTTTTTTTTTTTTTCTGCAGCAGCCCAGCTGGAAATATAAGATAATATCAAAAATAATTAAGAACTCCTCACACTATAGCTCCTGCTAGCATTCTCTCTCCAAGACATCTTCCAGGGGAGGTGAGCAAAAGGGAGACCCAAGTGTCAGAAAGCTGACAGCCAAGGCGGACACGAGAAGAATTATAGGCATTCAACAAACATTAAAAGGACAATAACACACTGGCTTATGGCTATTTATTTTTTATGAGCGACTTTGGCAGTATTTTGTTTGAAGTTTTGATGGCCATATGTTTTCCAGGGAGGCACAGCACTGTTTGTAAACTGTGCTATAATTGAAATTGAATTTTTATGAAATCTATGTGAAATATGATAACACATTAAAATACTCTCCTTTGGAGAGTTTCCTCATTGATTTTTGTTGCATTAAATCTGTTTACACATCAAAGGAAAATATTACATTCTGCCTGTCTTCATTTCAGTCACACCCTTCCTTTTGTTTCCTGGAGACTGCACATGGCAGAGCAAAATCCCCTCTGTTCAGATCTCTTCCAGCACTCACACTTCTTTTAGTGAAATGATGCTTTACACTATAATTGGCCTTCTTTCCACCATCTGCTTAGCAAACCAAGAACTTTATGATGTCTTTTTCTTCCTTCATCTTTTCAGCAATTCAGCTATATGTATATGCTGGGACCAATTCTGCCCTGTGGAAAATATGTGGAATTTCATGGCTGACTTTGCTAGGGTCAGGATCAGTCCACAGAGGTATCTGCTATAGACAAAATCTGTAGCTGGAGCAGTCATGGCTCAGTTCGCTTCAGAGAAGCTGTGCTGGTTTATTTGAGCATCTGTCCCTGGAAAAGTTTTTTATTGTTATGACATAAAACATTTTAAATTCAACCAGCATATTTCTTCTAGGGCTTGTCAGGTGTTACTGTAAAGACTGGACTTTCTTTATTTTTTTTGTGTGTGTGTGAAAATTCCACTTTATATGCATGTATGTATATGTGTACAATTATGTATGCTGTTGAAATGTGAATGCATAGGAAAAAAAATGGTGTGGTTGAAGGGAAAGCTTATTTGTACCTTGGTACTAACGAAGGACTTGTAGAGTGAATCCATCTTAATGACAAAACTAAAATGGAAAGCATTCTTAGGACAGATAACTAGATACATGATGATAAACCTTCCCTTGCTTTACTCACAAAGCACCTTGTCAGAGCATCAGCATTGCAAGAATGCTGGTTGTGTTATCTAGTCCAGGTTGCTCTTGTGTGGAGCTAGGACAAAGGCCTATTTCAGAAGCAAAAGAAATGATCTATTTTGATGTTTTTCTCTGTCACTGTAAGGATAGTAGCTATATGCTATCACTAGTGCCCGTTGGGTTTGGTTCTGAGTTAAAGCTGATCTCTTGCCAAATCTTATTTTCATTTCTCCTCTGTCAGTTGTAAAATTGTCATGTTTTTATTCTCCTCCTTGCATTCACTTGGCTTTAATTTTCCTCTGTTTTCAGAACATAAAATGTGCTGCATGCGGTTAGATCATCACTCACCAAAGCTGACCGTGCACCCTACCCACAGAACCTCCCTCCTGCCCAACAGAGATGTGCAAAGTGGTGGGACGTACTCTGTACCTGTCTATACTGCTCAGAACATGGGGCTGTGTTGCCTTTATTATCTTAGCTTCAATTGTGTGGCTACAAATGCTTTTACTCATGAGCAAAATTATCTAGCTGCTCATAAAACCCAACAGGAAAACATATTTCCATGGGCTCCTGAGTGGGCAGACACTCCACACTGTCAGCAGCCTGTTTGATGTGTTTTTACTACACCCTTGCTTTGTTTTGCTGTGTCTTTATTTTCATTAATTTCTAGGTGTAAAAAAAGTTCAGTTAACTGCAGCCAGAAAAGTCACTAAGGCCTGTGTATCGGATTACCTCTCTGACTGAGATGGAGGAACATCAGTTTGTGATACAGTGATGCTACCAGGATGGCTCGTAAAGATAAAAGATGAAATAAAAAAACATAGCTGTGTACTGGGATTTAAAGGCAGGACTTGGATGCTGGAGCCACCTCTAAAATGTCTGTCCAGGCACTGAGAGAGAATAGTTCCCATTTTAAGCATGAGGTGTATCAGCAATGAGAATAATCTCCCCAAATGTTGGCACTTTTACATTAATGCTTCTGTGAAAGTTCCTCAAAGGAACAGCAAAGTTAACATAGGCAGAGGTTAATTGATTTATTTATGTCATGACTTAATGATCTAGAAAAAGCCACAAGATAGCAAGGTAAACTGATATTTGTTTTCATCTCACTGTGCCTTCCCTGGTGCACCAGCCCCACCAATCTCTTCTCCCTCTTTCCTTATACCCATGGGCATGGCAATGTGTCTGAGGTGAGGAAATTTAAGATTTGCTGGAGCCAAAGATTGCCACAAAGCCTGGTGGAGACCATGACAGTGGCTGACCACTGACTTTTTTACCCACAGGCTGCTGGTCCAAAGGGGACTCCTTGGAGGCAGGGTGGCAGTGAGAGACATGTGGATGATTGTCCTGCACATTTCAAAGAAAAGTTGAGGTCTGCTGTGCCTCATTTACTACTAGTAAGAGTGGAAATAGAAATGGGGAGTGTATTTTAAAGCTAAGACATAGCTTTCACTAAACACAAGTTGTGACACAATTGCTAAGCAGGCACGTGAAAGTATGAGGAGTTTATATTCCTAAATTTTTCAGGCATTAAAAATAACTAAAAAAAAAAAAATGAGAGAGAGAGAAATTTTAAATGACTTGGGGAAAATCAGATTTTGATCTGATAAATTTGGCCCCTTCTACTGCCCTGTGCACTGCCCATGGGACCTGATCTGCATGTGCCTTGTTCTGCCTCCCAGGGCAGATGTAATGGGGCCGCAAACCAGCTCAAGTGGAGGCGGGTCTGCTTCTGTCTTTTCTTGGTAGTAAGCTTTCAAGAAAGAGCAGAGTGCTTTAAATTGAAACAAACAAACAAACAATGGAAAAAAAAAAAACCCTTTGTGTTTGTTTGTTTTGCATTCCTACATGCCTAGTTACCTTCTAAACAACAACAACAACAACAAAAGCTAAAGAAATGAGGTGAGGCAGAACAACAAAAAGGTTTCTGAGCATCTCCTCTTCTCTCCCGTGCCATGCACTTGCAGGTGGCTTGCAGGATTTGCTTTGGTTAATTTGGAGTTTCTGAGCTGCAGCAAACTGTGTAGCCTTCTCTCTTATCCCTGGGCAGGTTTATTTGCTTGTCTCCTGTGAGGCCAGGCTCTCAGCTCCCCATGCTTTACTGCAGCTTCTCTCCTTGAGCTAGAGGCTGTAATTTTTTCTGTTTTGTGCCCCTCACTGCGCGGTGTGCAGTGCAGCTGGCTCTGACACACCATCCCTTGTGCTGCTTCCTGGCTCCATGCACAGGGGGCCACTTGCTCCCTCCTTTGTCGGCCTCCAAGTAAAACAGGAAAGCCACAAACCAAAACTGCAGCCTGGTAGAGTAGGTAAAAGGAAAGAGTGAGTTAAAGCCAGCAAGATATTATAGACAAAGGGAAAAGAGATAAAAATGACAGAATATATAAATAAATAAATAAAAGCAGGAGAAAATGGCGGGAGGGAAGGGCAGGGAAAATCCATAAAACACAACAAAAAGGCAAATCTAGAGAAAGTTGCAGTGCCCCGGCTGTTGTGAGACTGGACAGAGAGAGAGACAGGTTGCAAAGAGTGGGAAATCACTGTGATTGTGCCTGCTGTGAGCAGAACTTTTAAAGAGATTACTGTAGTGAAATAGCATGCGTGTTTTGTATTAAAAAATAATAACAGTGACTCATTCTCTGACAAATTATTAAATAAAACATTAGGAATTGAAGAAATTGAATATGCAGAGCACCACTTAGCAACCCCCATGTGCCAAACCCTGTTATCCCTGTGTGAGCACCCCCTGTGCCTATACATCGGTGCAAACTCCTCTCCTTTTTCTTCTACAGGTTCTGATCTTGCCCTACAGAAATAAGAATAATCTGTATTTCTGATGTGGGGGGATGTGGAGAAAGAGAGGCTGGAGTCTCTGCTTCTGTATAGATTGTATGTCTGTGTACACACATATAGCTGTGTGTACTTATGCAAATATATACATTTTATGCATTGTATATATATAAAATGTATACAGATATGAGTCAGTACATGTACTAACTGTATTAAATGTAAGAACAGGCCTCCCATTTACAAAACAGATGCCTGTTTTTTTTTTGTTTGTTTGTTTGTTTTGTTTTGTTTTGTTTTGTTTTTTTTCTGGGTAGCCTCCATAGCAGTGAATCCTACCTGAGAGGAGTTGACAGCCCAGGGAAGGACTTGTCCATGGGCTCATGGGGCCCCTTTCTGGGTTGAACATTGGCCATATTAGATGCATTTTAATGCATGTTAGGTACATCAAATGTGTTTTGTTCATGTTTCAGGTGAAAAAAATCACTTGAAGGCATTCTGTCACCTAATTCTTATGAACCTCAATGAAATCAGTGGGACAGAGTGGCCAAAGTGTTGTACAGCTCTTCAGATACTACGGAGGAAACTGCCACAGCTTTAGTAATAGTCATAAAAAAAAAAAAAAAAAAAAAAATCAGTTACCAAATTACAGCTGTTCTAGGGGTATTACACTGCTTCTGATAATATGCTTAAAATAAAGTTTGACATCCCAGCACCAGTGGGCATACAGGGCCAGTGTTGGGTGGGAACTGGAGCCCAACCTATGGGGCAGTAGGGACATATCCCATGCTGAAGCAGAGGCACTGCTGAGAAACGAGTGTATTTCCTGCAAGAAATATGGCGTGCTTGGCATGCGTTAATTATGAAGTCCTGTCATGCTGAAGAGCCACATAACAAAAATAGCAGTAGCAAACAATTTAGGAAATTTCACAAGTGGATTAATTAGCTAGTCACATTGTGGATGATAGTAAATATATGGCTGGTTAGTTTTGGCAAAATGCAAAGTCATGTAGACATTAATAAATAGTTACACATTACTGCCAAAACTTTGATATTAATTGTACATTATGAGCTGTTTTTCTATTAAATGAACATATTGAACAAAGTATTTATTATGTTTTCTCTGTATTTACAAAAAGAATAAAATGTACAGCTTACCAAAGTATTTTCATTTTTTTTAAAGTAATGATGGAAGCAATGGTCTATGCTATTAGTACAGTTCAGAATTGTTTTTAATAGTTGTTTCTGTTTGGTTTCTATGTATTTCTTAAACTTGCAAATCTTCCTAGGAGAACTATGTTCAAAAAAATATTTAGCATAGAGAAAAACATTAAATATTTCATGATATAATTAAGTCTTATTAATGTAATTGTCTATATAGTTTAGATTAAAAATTTACAAGAACCCTTTTCCCTTTCATTAGAAGTTACAATTTCTTATGAATTTCCGTAAATGTTTTTAGCTTAATCCTCAGCTCTGGGAACACTGGAAGTTTTCTCATGATCTGATGTTGAGTCTGATGTTGAAGTTTCTTTGCTGTTATTTTTCCTTTTAGCCCTGCCAGAGACTCTTTTTCATGGAATTAGTACTCATGTAACTAAGATAGAAATGATTAAACATTTGCTTTATCATTTGCAGATCTAGACTCTGGCACTTAATATATTCTCATTTTTAGCATTTTATTTATTGTTTTTCTTGAGTAGATATTTTAAGAGCTGGATTCTTCATTTCTTATATTTCCACATTGTGCTATATTCAGGGCATGTACAGAACTAGATACAATTTTAATTTTAATACAAATTTTTCCACACAACCAATAATGTTTTATAAGCTGAGCAATTCCAAATTACTGATCATTTGTAACACCAGTTACAAATGGTCAGTATGGTAGTCCACGGATACAGAGCAGAAGCACATTTGGGAAAACATCCTTCTCTCCCTCAAACCCCCCTGCCCCAAATATCCCTTCTGCTTCAGTCAGAACCAATAACTAGTTCAGTCCTTTCCTGGTCTGACATTTCCATATGTAAAAAGACTGCATGGTTGCTATTTCATGTCTTCAAAAAGAATTGAAACAAAAACATTCAACAAACAAACAAAAAAACAATTCCCTTTAAGGAGTGTGAAGAGAACACATTTCTGTCTTTCTATAATTTCCGCGACCTTTTAAAGAAATTGAAATCCCCATGACATTGCTCTGTATCCATCAAATGTTCATCCAAATGGTTCTGTTTATTGGCATCTCCACATTAGCATATTGGCCTGTTAAAATTCATGTAGACATCCATCTGCCTAGTGGCTCCACATCTAAGCAGACTTCTACTCAACTGCTAGCACCATTAAAATCAACTTTTTCACTTGAACTTGCTTTCATTTAAGCCATTGCTAGTGTGGAAAGGAGCTCATTTAGTGATGCTTTTTCACCTTTTAGGTTAACTCTGAATGCATCATTAACAGAAAGATGTTGACTAATTTGGAGGGAGTTTAGAGAAAAGCTATAAAAATGGTTAGTGGTTCAGGAAAGCATGCACTGTGCAGAAAGATAAAATGAACTATCCATGTCTAGACTGGCTGGAAATCATGATTAGAAATTTTTTAAAGATATAAACACAGGTAGAGGAAAAATTCAGTGTTAAGATGATAATGAAGAGCTGGCAGAAGTTATGTGGTGACAAAGTAGAAAAACCCCATTTGAAAGTTCATGATAGCCGTGTGTAACACTGCAGTGCAGGGGTCCAGACCAGAGGATCAAAGGAACTCGTGTAGAACACGTGTGTTTTAGTAATTATGAAAAAATGCCACAAACAAGTAAGAGAAAAAGCCTGAGTGTAAGAAGGACAAAATCGTCATTTACTTGTGTCCACATTTTCTTCTGGTTGGCCATATATTAAGCTATGGAAATCTCCTTTCTAAACTGCTGGTGGGCTTAACACCCAGGGCATTCAAGTCACAAAACAGTAATAAAAAGTAAAGAACTCTGCTTTACCAAAGATTTTTGACCCAATATTCCACAGTAGGGCATCTCCAATAATACCTACTACCGCCTGACAGCATTACTCGATCAGAGGGACTCTGGGTGGTCTGGGAGAGTATCCGCTTGCAATTTGTTGCTTGTTTTACTTTGATTTGACTCACAGCTGGGCAAACCAAGGATTCTGAATTTGCAATTTCAGTGTGACTGAAGAGCACAGCTTATACTTGTACATCACACAGGACACGTTGTGTCCACCTGGCCTTCACCTGCATAGAGTGCAGGTTATAAAGCAGGGCCACAACTATATGGCTGAACCCTGTATGGGAATTATTTTGCACAGTCACAGAACAGGATTTAACCTGTGGATAGACTTTGTGAACATTGGATAATGGAGTTTAAAAAAGAAATTGTGTTGGTAAGAATTCAAATGAAAAATCTTCTTCAGAGTGTAAACTCATTTGTATTCCAAAATGCAATTACAAAATGGCCTCAGGAAACTCAGTGCTCCTTCTGGTCAGCAGTACCGGCAATATCTTTGCACAATATCATGGATAAGTTTAATTTCCAAAGAGGAAACTCATCAAGAGGAACATGGAAACCACTGCAAAGGTAAACATTTCATAAACCAGCTGACAACCACACTAGAAATATTAAATAAGTTTAGAAAATGTTACCCAGTCTGCCTGCAAATTGTCATGTGCTTGGAGAGAAAAATGTTACCTGACTGCATCACAGGATCCAGTGATTAGGAACCGAATGAGACCTAAAGACCATATATTTCAGTAATCTGTCTCTGTTAGTGGTGAGATGCTTAAAAAAAAAAACAACAATGAAGCTCTTTTCCTAAGCTCAGGATACATAAATACAAAATATAATCCAAACACACTATACTATCTGTAATATGAATGATATGAATGTTTAAATTCCTTTCCCTTTTTTCTTTTTTCTTTCTTTTTCTTTTTTTTTTTTTTTTTAGCTGCTAATTATGTCTCTAGATACCTTAGATAGCCATAGGACAATCCTTTGAAAACTTTTGTCCTGTAGAAAATTTAATCTACAAGTGAGGCTGTAGTGTAAGGACCATGCCTGCAATGGGATTAAGTTCTTGTTTAACTTCAAGTAAGGATGTGCTTGCACTCATTTAAACCCTTCTGATCTTTTGCTTGTAACTAAGTTACAAGTGGACAGTTTTCCATACGCCAATACATTACATGCCAGAGGAAAGAAGCTGCTGAGTGTGGGCTGACCGCGGTGTCCAGATGTCCCAGGCATCTTTTAGGGAATGAAGTGAAGTAGCTTGTCCATTCCAGTAGCTGGGATGTCTTTCTGTCTTTCTATGGTTTATTATTTTGTTTGTTTCTTTCTTTCTTTGTTTTCTCCCCTGGAACCACTGACCCTTCTATTCCTAAGGAAAATTTCCATAATAATTGTAGTGGATTTTGCAGCAAATCCATAATACACATTACAGCTCCAGCAGGTACTGCAAGTGACATTTGATCCAAAGGCCAAAGCTTCTCTTATTAAACAGCAGAAAGGAGCATATACTTTCAAGGGAGTGATGTGTGCCGGGTAGAAAGCATAATGTAATATCCTCTCCTGCAAGCTGGATTGACTCTGCTATGAGATGGCAAGCTCTAGATTGCTTGTTGTGCTTAAAAAAACTGGTGAAGCATGAGTTTAGCTTAAGGGAAATGCTGATGTGAAGGATACTCCAGGAGAAAAATGATGGGTAGAAAATGTAATTCATCTTGACCTTCTATCCTAATAGTCACAATGAAAAAAAAAAAAAAAAAAAAAAAAAGAAACAAACAAACAAAAACAGAAGAAAAGAAGAGAAAAAGGAAAGAGCTACTACTAAGCTGCAGTAAGTAGATCCTTATGCACTAAGAATTGCAAAAATAGCAAAAATTCAGGAGGACTTTTTTATGTTAAAAAATTGTAGCAATACCCTCATGAATAATATATATATATATATGTATATATGTATATGTATATATATATAAGTCTTAATTGGGAAATAAAGCACTTAGGAATCAAAGAGTCCACAATATGGTCTATCTATAAAAGAATTCAGTATTTTCTGGGCAATGGGTGATGAAGTGAGATTTACCAAAAATTACAGAAAATTAGGCTGTCTTCCTGCATTATACCAAAGTTCAGTGAAATCCAGTAGATGAAAGAGCTATGCCAAAGTTTAAAAAATGTTGTTTTGTTATTTCTTAAGAGCCTGTGAGTATTATCACTCAGAAAGGTGCAAAGATAAGACACGGTTGTTGTTTCCAGTGCTTGTAGCTCCCTGCATTCAGCACCATTTATTACCATAATTAGTTTTCTATAAAGTGCAACACCCCTGTTCTTGTAAGCAAATTTAAGCATATGTGTTAAAATCTGCTTGATATTTCTTGGTTGGAAAGCAGAAGAAACAAATGTTAAAAACATTTGATCTGCACCAGTGCATAATCAGTCTATAACTGAGTGAATCACAAAATAATATCGTCCATCTCAGCGCCTGATCCGCTCCTGTCCTTATCCCTACCTCTTTGCTTTTCATATAACACCAGCAATAAGCAATTTCACAGCCCCAATTAGTGAGTTTGCTGACAGCTCGTGGTAAGAGGGGGAATACAAGCACTCTTCTCTTTCTTTTAGCAGGCTGTTTAAGCTTGGCAGTGCTGATATCTAAACATGTTCCTATAGCCTCCTTGTGTGTTTTGGAAATGAGACATTCAGTGCATAGTTTTGTTTCATCTTAACATCCGAAATGCTTTATAGAAGATCATGTCATCTTCAATTGTTAGGTATATAACAGACAATTTTTTCTGAAAGTGGTGAGGGGTTTAGATTACTCCCTGGGAATTGACTGTGCCAGCTGTAAGTGGGAAAGCTTTATTTCAGAGCAATGCTTGGGTTAGCTGGTCTGCCTGAGAAACAAGGAGAGTGAGGAGGAACAGAGTGCTGCTAACCATGACCACAGCACTCCCACTATCTACCATTGCTCGTATTATTATAAGGCAGTTAAAATGTTAAATGCAATTTATTTATTTATTTATTTTCAGGAAAGATGGCTTTATCTAGGTATTCCAGTGTGTTCCAGTACTGCTAATACAAATATCTAAATTAGATTGGGTTAGTGCTTTAGCATTTTTCAAAGGTTACCAGCATAAGCTTTAGCAAGAGGATGACTAAGACTTGAGTGCAGGAAAAACAGCTGGAAGACAATATGCAAAATCCCTTCTTCAAGTATCATGACCTGCACTGACGTGGTAGCGACTTGGAGGAAGAGTGGCCAGCTTCTCCCTGACCATGTGTTCCAGAAATCTTCTGTCTCAAGTGCTGCTGCTCCCGAAGTAATTTAGCAAAAGATTTAAAAACTGAGTAGAGTAGCAAGTAGGTAACAGTTAGAGCTGCTAATATTATTAATAAGGATATTGTGACTTTTGGCAAATCTGAACCAAAATATTAATGAACCCAACTGATGTTCAAAACTAAATATAGTTCACGTTAAATTTTAAAGCTTTGAATTACATGAAGAGCTTCGCAAGTCCTAGTTCAATCGACAGTAATTGCAATTTGCCTTCAGCTACTGTGTCTCTGTGTTATTTTTCCCTGTTGGTGTGGGAGATAACAAATGTGTGAATGACATTTCAGCCTGGTAATTGGGCCATTTATAGTTCCTTGTTAGTTCTTGCTGGATAAGGGCTGTGGTGCTGATTTTACACAAGGATCAAGCACCTCATTAAAACCACAGCACTGAAAGCATGCCTGCGATACCTGACTGCAAGACAAGTGTTGCCATGTAATACATGAAAAATAAATGACTTTGTGCTTGCCATTTTCATTAAAAGATGGCACTTCTGACAACTAAGGCAATCCCTTAGTCTTCTTCTGTATTGACCTTTCCTTTAGGGAAGGCTTTGTTGGTTCAAGTGTTGTTACCTCTCATTGTCCCAGCTTCATTTTCACGGGAGCTGAGGCACTGTGGCTCAGCCCCGTGCTGGCCCTGCTCCTCATCATTTGCTGGGAACAGGCATGGAGTAATAGGATGGGAGACATCAGTGGCTCCTCTGTGCAAAGCCCTGACAGCAGCTGGTTCAGCCCAGGTCTGCACTCTTGGTCTTTTTGGTCCTTTTTTTTTTTTTTTTTTCCTTTTTTTTTTTTTTTTTTTTTTCCAGCATCTTATAGGATAGGGTTTATTCCTCTGGATGTGCCACTTGCCTCCGCATGTAAGCCAGGAGAGAGAACTGTAATCCTGTTTTTGTCCCCATCTTTTTGGACACTTCTCCCAACAAGCTATGGAAAAGCTCTGGTTGTCATTTACAGTAAAATGTTTATTGTCTGTCAGTGGCAGACAATAAACAGAGTCTATTAGACAGTGGCAGGGACAATGAAAGCTAGAGGATTCCCCAGCATTTTCAGTGTGATTGCAGAATAGTTGTGGGAAGAAGACCAATTGCTTTCACAGTGGAGGAAGAAAGAAAACAACAGATATTTTCAAGCACAAAACTTTTACCAGGGCACAGAGTCACTCTTCCTCCAGCTACATCATCTGGTTTAATAAAAGGTATTACCTCTCCCCCTGCAGACCTTGTTTCCCTTATATTGTAAGACCATCACAGCTATAACAATGCTACTATCATAATATTAGCAGGAAAATGTTAGAAGTATCTATTCGGCTGCAAGCAATTCCCTGATACCATCAGAGAATATGAATTTTTTATTTGGATATATAAAAGCAAGATGTTCAAGACATAAATAGAGGTGTTTTTGTGTGTGTGTGTGTGTGTGTGTTTGTTATTATTATTATTATTTGTTTGTTTGTTTTGTAGAAAAAGAGGTTTCCACACAACTTTCCACTGAAGGTTTATAGCATAATTTTATGCTAGGTTTTGGCTGCATTGTTTCACTGAGGTTGCTGTTGAAGTTTTTCAGTAGCAAAATGGGAGGGATTCAGTGAACATGAAGGAGAAAATGTCTGTCTAGACTTGTTGAGATTGTCACTTGGGGAAAAAACTATGAGAAATACAGGTTGCATTTAGCACTATGCTAGCAGTGACTTGGAACTCTTTTTATTATTAAATTCACAGTGTTCACAACACTCAAAAGTGAGTGCAAAATGTGCCTGGCTTCTCTAATGGGTTTTGGAATCAGAAAAATATGTAAATGCATGAAGATCTTTCCAGTGATGTTGTCATCATCCATCTGCATTACATTTTTGCCTTAAACTAGAACATTCCTTCATTGTGAATAGAATGCTTGAAGGGGAAACTTCTACTGCCTCTTTTATTGATTATTAATGAAATCACAGTGATCTCAGCATGTTAAAGCTGCAGCCTTAAAATAAGGCTAGGCAGTGATAATTGTTCCTCTTAAATCATGACTATGAAAGGGATTCTGAGATATTTCATGAAAGTTGTATAATAATCATTGCCTGATTTGCTGTGAATTTAGAGAATTATTTCAAGGTTCTAAGGAGAGTCAATCATATTTCAAATTTCTTGAATTTCCAAGCATGTGGTCAGGAGGAATGGCTGAAAAACCCCAACAGATAATGATGAAAAATATATGTACACTGAAGGCACTTAATAAAAGGACACTACATTGTCTGGCTTAGTAGCTAAGAAAGCAAAAAATGAGTGATTATAAAGAAATCCTACACTTTTTACTCTTTTTAAAAGGGCTGTGGTATGCTGCATAGTCAATAGGTTTGCCAAATGAAACACAAGGACAGCAGATTGACAGAGGAAATACTTGACTAGGTTGTGAAAGCACAGGAGGACACAGCTCTTACAGCTGTCCTTCCACATGTCCTCAGAGCTGAGGAACATCCTCTGCTCATCTTCCCCAAAGCACATTGTGTACAATGGATGCCTTGGTTTCTGCATGTTTTATTAACAAGCCTTCATGTGCAAATTGCTTCCTATTACCATGAGTTTCTCCGCTGTCACTTTCCAACTAACATTTGGTGTCCTGGCTGGGGAAAAGCCCCTGATTTGCATCAGGCTTAGCATGAAACCACATCTGTGGACTCATCTCATGGATGTGCAGTGCAGATGTGCTCCACACAGCCCCTTCTGTGTCTGCAGGGCATGTTCCTAGCTGAGACGTATCAGCAGCTGGTGCAGGTCAGCAAGGCAAAGCTTGAGACATTTACAGTGATTTCCATATGAATTATGAAAAGGTATCTATGGCCTTTTCATTACTTTGGTCAGCTCATGACAGTAGACAAGCCATTGCAGTGGAGCAATGTACAAGTAAGTATGCTAGCTCTTATCCTAATATTTGCTACATTATAAGTTTGGGAATGTGCCTTAGCTTCATTTCTTTGCTTTGTCCTAGCATAAGCCATCTATTCACATCAATATTCTTTTTCAACAGGAAAGAAAGAAGAAACAAAGCAGATGATACATTAATTGCCACCTCTTTTATAAAAATCTTAGCGCAAGGCTTTTGACAAAGATTTCAGATTTCCTAGTGGATCTGTGCTTGACTAGGTATGTGTCCTTAGAGAGACAAGGCCAAAATGTCTTGTGCTCCAGGGTGTATTGTCATGATGTTACAGGGAAAACTGAAGTTGTTTATGAAGGGATAGAATAATGTCATGCATAGATAAATGAGTGATGCTTGACGTAGTAAACCATTTTTAGAAATGGTTGAAGCTGAATATTCAACTAAGTCCTATGGGATCAAAGAAAATAATTAAATCAATTATTCAAAAGTTATTGAAGGAAGTGTTTTGGAACAGCCCAATAGGTTAAAATTAAAAATTTTAAATTGCAAATGGCATAGCATTGTTTCTTAACATTTATCAAGATTAACTGCCACCTCCTTTCTGGCTGCATAATCCTAACCCAGCAGAACAGAAGTGTGTGGTACAGAAGCCAGTGATATTTTGTTTTATATTATCATCCAATTATTCCTTAATGGTAATATAAGGCACACTTGTGTGTAACTCTTTGGCAGAGCTCCGGTCAGCTCTTTCAAACCAGTGAAAAGAACCAGCTAAGATGGTGGGGTGGTTTGTGTAGAGCTGAGCCCTGGCATCCCAGATGCAGTGGAGCAGGGGCTGGGAGGGAATGGGGAAAAATCTCCATTCCCTTCATTTCTGTCTTTCCCTCAGTGTTTCCATGGAATTACCATGCCAGCCAGATCAGGTCACGACCGGTTAATGTGCTACAACACGTGCAGTTGGGTTATAATTTATGCTGAGTTTGATGGCTGTGTGCTCTTTGTCTGGGCAGAAATTACTTCATATTGCAAAAATTTCCATTTTATTTTCTCATGCAGGACATTTCTCTAGCTACCTCTTTAGGTTTTTGAGAGTTTGAAAGGAGCTGAAATGCTGTTTCAGGTCAGTTCATTCTTATTTGAACAAAGAATGTCTTCCAGCTTTAAGCATGTATTCTTAAATTCAGTTCTCACAAAGGCTTTTCATGGAGTGATCACCAAAGCAGGCATTGTCTCTTTTTAAGTATCTTTGTAGGGATATTTCTTTCTAGTTTTGGCAAGGAGATTGCTTAAGAGTTGCCAGATAACGACTGACTAAAGAATATTAATGTTTTTTAGCTCCTTGACTCCATAATCTGTTGAAGGAGTATGTCAAAATGACACAAAATATAATTTCCAGAGCTATCATTTTAAAAAGTTTTGCAATTTTGATTGCAGAAAAATACAAAACATCTGAAAATAGACACATCAGAGGAATGTATCATTTGGAGGCTGTTAAGGAATATATTTAAGTTTTCACCTTTAAGCAGGCAGATGGATTTAGCAGTAAGTAACTTTTTCTACAAACTATTTCTCACCAGTAAATGTTCTTAACATTTGAGGAATTACAACTTTGGAATGCTTATGAAAAGGATTAATTTTACTAAGAATTTTTCAAGCCCACACAAAATGAGATATTTTACTGTAAATGGGAATGAGAAGAGAGAGAGGGAGGTCTGGGGGCTTGCTGCTGGAGCAGGAAGGACGTCTTGATATCTCTGCTGGTGGCCATGCTGTGAGGGGCGCTTAGACACCAAAAGAAGGTAACCAGAGTGAAGAAGGTTTTATAGATCCATTCTATGTCCAAAACAAACAGAAAGACCATGTGTCTTCCTCATCTCGTTAGAAGAAATAAAAGCAAAACAAAGCAACCTCCGTAACTAGTTCTTTTTCTCATTTTGTATTTTAGATGAAAATATATCCTTTGTGTGTCTTCATCTTCTCCCATCACCTTTCCCTCAAAACCACCTCCTAGAATTTTTTCTGACTATGCCCGTGCAATATTAGAAGTCTGACACTGGCTAAGGATAACCATGCAGGCCAGTCTGGTCTTCTCCCACCATTCCTGTCCACTCCTTTTTGTCTTCTGATGCTGGCTGGTGTCAGATCTCCTCTTACCTCTTTCTGTCTCAGCTGTTCCAGGACAGCGCACTTCTGGTGGCTCTCTGGGGTGAGGAGGAGGAAAAGCAGAAGGAAACAAAGGTGCTGAAAGCCCATCTCACACAACAGGCAGACAGGTAAAGAGCCCACCCCCTCACATTACTTTGACAGTTCTCATCTTTAAAGGTCATCTTGAGCTTTTTCTGGATAAGTGTGAACATTTCCAGAAAGTGAGCTGGAATTTTGCATGTAAATTGTTAAAAATATATGGCTTTGTTGTGTTTGCACAGCCTTTTACAATTTGGTGCTTATCAAGTTACTATTAAATGTAGTATTCCAAGAGTATCATGTTGCAATATTTGTTTTGTATACATATTGCATATAATGCTTCTTCTAATCAATTTTTTCAAAGATACGTAGAGTTAAATATGCTTATAGATAATCACAATCTCTTTGTGTGTTTGTTAAAGATAGTCATCATTTAATTTAAGTACTTAGGATCCATTTTCTAAAGCAAAACAAGATTTCATAATTGATAAAAGGGATATACATTTGTGCATTGTGTATATTTGGCAATATCTTTCAGCAGTAGTCTTTGAATTCAAGTAGTCATTACAATAAAATATATAAAAGGTACTACAGATGTTGTCTGATTCATATGCACTGCAATTTAATAAGTACTGAATTATTCAGGTTTCAAACTCTACCAAACTATAGTTCTCTAAAAACCAACTCCTTCATGTTCCCTTGAAAATTTCTGGTCTTAAAACTTAGAGTGAGTTTTTGTCAGAGCAAAGCTAATGCTTCATCTTTTCAAGGTTATTAAGTTTTAGTCTTACACTACCAGTAAGAACAGTGATAGGTACATAGAGAGGGCAATTGACTGTCTCAAAAGGTTAACTGTCTTCTGGCTGAAAATGAGTACAATTACTCACCAAAAAGCAAATGACTAAAACCTTCATCTGAGGACTTTTCAAATGCAACTGTGCAGCTCACGAAGGATGGAATTTATAGAAAGAAATAAAAAAGTATCTCAAGAAAAGAAAGATTAAAGTGATTCATGATAGTGTTCCAAAACAAATGCAGATTATTTTGGCTTTGGGAAGAGAGTACACCATTTATTGTCTTTTCTGAACTTACTTGCCTTGAAACTGTATTAACTTGTTTTGCTGTGTGGCAGAATGGGGGGGTTTGAGGGAAGGACAGAGGTCGCTGCATGGATCAGTTCATCCCTGTTTGCAGTACCATGAGGAAATATTATTTACCAGTTTGAACAGAGCTCTGGATATTGTTCTTCTTGGACAAAGCCTGACTCTGTTAAAATCATTGAAAAGTTTGAGATTTAATTCCATGAAAGCAGGATCAGGACAAAATTGCCTGGCACTCTGCAGGTGTAAGAAATGCAGAAACTCTGCCAGCTGTCTGTGCTGAGCTGCAAGCTTCGGAGTGCTGGAAATAGCACTGCAAAGAGCTGCAGCCACACTCCTGCTTCTCCAGATGCTCTGGAGCAGCAAGTGAGATTAAACCAGTGAAAGAAAACATAAACGAAGCAGAAAAATTAGTAGTGCACTATTAAGAGTTTTCAAATTATATATATATATTTTTTTCTTTTTCCTTTCTTTTTTCCTGTTAGAGTTCAGCATTTCATATTGCTATAACAGGCCAACTCATGCCCACCTGAAAAACAACAAAATATAGATAATTTCAGACATGAATGAGTTTTCTGGCTTTCCAGGATGATCCAGAAATGGGAGGAAGAGAAAGAAATTCTGAACAGCACAGCACAGAAACACAACATAATTTGGACAACCAAAAGTGCTTAATTCCACCTAATATGGTAAGTTCTGTTTCATTTTTTGGTTATGATTTTTTTGTTGTTGTTGTTCCTAAGTCATTTTTTAAAAAGGAAAAAACATGGAGTCTTGTCAAAAACACTTTTCTTTCTAAAGAGTTGAAATGAAATATTCCCAAATGTATCCCTTTTCCAGGTGGCATGACACAGCATGGGAAATCACACTTCCAAGTGGGGTGGGCAGTGGGGTGGCAGTGGGGTGGAACCTGCTTGTCACTGGTAGTCACTGACTGCATTCAACATTTTCTGGAGATGTAAATCAACACCTTCGTGTGTGACCTGACCAGCTGAGCACTTGCAGATACAGCTGAAGGCAGTAGTGCACTGCACTGCACTTACCTCAAGTCATATAATGCTGAGCATTCAGTAAAATTCAGATCCCAGAGTTACCAAATAGGACAACCAAAATTAGCAGACTGTTTTGACCTTCATCTGTTTGTACTTCAGCTTCCTGTAATAAAATCAGTAGGCTACCGCTCTGTCTTGGTGGTATTGACATGAAGATCAAATGGTCATTCCACAAAAAAAAAATGGGGAAATAATGAATATGGCTAGAAAGTCAGTGAGGAGATTAGCTGGTCTGTCCTCAGCGCAATGTTTAAACAGTGCTGCTAAATATGATACAACCACACAATTAACAGTGGAGCTGAAATAAAATATTGACTATCTGTACTCATTAAAGGAGCCCCGGTTGATCTGTGCATCAAATGAGTCAGGGGTCCTATGGAAATGCTAGCATGTCATGGTGTAATTACAGATCACATCAATATAGTGCATGAGAGAGCAAAAGAGAAGGTTGCCCAGACAACCTGGCTTATGAACGCTTGACTTTGCAATATTAATGACAAGTGTTAATAAATTATTAACATTTATATTTTGTGTGTGGTGGGTATGAAATGTAACAGAAAGCTTATCTAACCTTTCCATCAGGTACAGTTTGGCAAGACACAGACCTAATTCAATAGCTCAGACACATGCAGCATTCAGCCAGGCTTTCCTGGGACCCTAAATTACCTCTTCTGAGCTGCTGTTAGGAGTGTGTTTTTTTTCTTTTCTTTCCAACCACAGAAAACAAGATGAGAGGTTTAAACTAAAGCAAACTTTGCTGAGGAAAAAAAAAAAGTTTTGGAAAAAAAAAAAAAAAAAAAAAAGAGAGAGAATAAGAGGTTGATAGCAAATATCAGTCCTCAGGCACTTGGGTACCATTCCTGAATACTAGATTCCTCCTCATCAGGGGCTGTAAAAGCAGACATCGACAACCCCATTCCTTCGGTCTTGAACTTGCTAATGAAATTTTTGATAACTGCTTACAGAGAATCAAGAAAATGGAATGCTAACACCATTAAGAAACAGAAGACTATGTCCGGATGCTGGGGAACAATAGGATAAGTCGCTTCATCTTCTGAAAGCATGTTGCCATACTGCAGGTTGTTACCCAGAAATGCTTTTTGCAGGGCTAAACCATTTCCTCAACTTGAAAACTAAGCAGAGATTATATATATATATATTTAACAATTCTCCATATGTGTGAGTGCAATGGAAAACCATGAATTTTGTAGCAAAACCTATCTCATGATTTAGAGGCCAGGTAGGTAACTGCATCACTTGTAAAGCTCCATGCACTGTCAAAGAGGGCACGTCATGACAGCAATGAGTAACATCAAATATTTGGATATGCTCTTATATAGCAAGGTACTGTGCTCCAAGAGCCAAGGAACTGCTCATCCGCTGGCTAGCATGAAATTAAAAGGGCCTAAGACCAGGTTTCACACTGAAACTGTATTTTCCACTAAACAGTAAATAACTGAAGTTAAAGTGTTATAGTGTTCCACTGGCAGCTGATGTGGTTTGTTAGTTCTCCACAGAAAATGAAGACATCTTCAAAAGTTGCACTGAGAGAAGATAAAAGTTAATTTCTGTCTTAATATTCAAATAGATTTCAGAATTTATAGTGATGTTCTCTTAATCAGAAATTGACTGCTGGCTCAATATCCACATTGTTTTTTTTTGTTTGTTTGTTTGTTTGTTTGTTGATTATTTTTATTTCTATGGATCTAATTTGATTTCAGTTATTTAAGCATAAACTATGACAGTTAGCTCTGATATATACCTACCAGCTTCAATTCAATTTCTCCAAGACATGTAGTCTATGCTCTCCACCAGAGTAAGCTGGGGGTATAATCTGGATGCACAAAAACTGCAGCTATAGATTTGGAGCTATCGTTTTGTATCTTCTGGCTATTAATAACAGAAAAGTTGTGGCTTTTCCTTTCTTTTTCCTTTCTACTTTTGAATGATCTTAACTGACCCTCAGCATTTCACATGAAATGCAAGTTTTTTTTTTTTTTTTTTTTTTTTTTTTTTTTTTTCCTAAAGATCCTTTGAGCATACAACGTGTTGTTTCCTAAATTCGTTAATAGCTCCATCTGTTTGGCAATCTTCATCTTCAAACATCATATCATAAGATATTCAGGAATAGTAAAAGGTCATTTAGGCCTTGCAGCTTTGTTATCTCTATCTCTGAGAGTTTTGTACCCAGACATCTTACATTCTGTCTGGTCTCTTGGGCAATATATTTTAATAAGCCTCTAATGCAGAACTTAATTATCTGAATCTGAAAATCCAAGCTCCTAAGCATCCTTTTCCTTTTTTTTTTTTTTTTTCTTTTCTTTGGAGAGCCTCTAAAATACAGAGAAGTATATAATTTCCTTAATTACAGTTTGTTTTCTTTCTGCCATTAGCTGAACTTTCGTAATGTCATTTTCCAGCTTACGTGACCAGTATTAATTATCACGAGGTGGTTGCTGTCTGATCAGCTCTGTGCCCTGGGGTTTTTGCTAGTGGGATGTGACTGCCCGCAGCTGTGGAGCAGCCAGGGTCAAAGATACCTGCTGAGAGACCTCTGTGTACAAAGAAAATCTCAGAATATATAACATGGCTATAAAGATGGCTATAAAGATGGCTATAAAGCCATCAGTTTAGTATTTCATTGCTGGCAGTGGCTGCTGTCAAATGGCTAAGGAATGAGAGCACACCTGCGGTTTAGCCCTTCTGCTCTCGCCCTCACAGCTCAGAGGTTGTATCTACGTCTTGTGTAGATTAGCCCCAGAAGTGCATTTCTTCCCTGTATTAGTTTAATTGCTTTTGAACCTTTCTATGACTTTAGCATCTGTACCACCCTATAATAATCAGTTCCACAGTTTAATCATGATTGCATGAAAAAACACCGCCCTTTGCCTGTTCTTAAATTACATAAATTAATTTACTGCACCCTCCCAAACTCTTCTGTAGCAAGAAATAGTGAATAATTGATCCCTATTAACTTTTTCTATCTTGTTCATAGCTGAGGTGGGATGTCACGGGGGAAAGCTCTCTCTTTCCTAAACAGATTACATTTAAACCTATTTAATTAATTCCCACATGGAGGCTGCTCCCTATATGTAATAGTCCTTATCTTTTTTCTATATGCCTTTGCTAGCACTACCATGTAACTCACATTGAGTAACTACCTACTCGATTTCTAGTCTGAGTTGTATCAGTTGAATTGTATAAAGTCAACTCCATGTAATACATGTAAGAAAAGCTGTTCCAAAATCACACTTTGATGTTACTTCAGATACAACTTTAGACTAGAGATCAAACTAAAGCACTAAATAGAGTCCCAGTGTGAATACATACATTACCATGGAGCAGTACTTAGGTTTCTCTTGTAGAAGATAGTTTCACAATTCACATTTCAAATGTCTTGAATCTGAGACTTGGGAAGTGTGAGAGAAATGAGAGCAAGACACTATAAATCTGTCTTCATTCCCTTTATATGGGCAAATAAAGAATTTTTCCTCCTTCACTGCTCATTACTATGGGATAGGCAATAGCCTAGCAAGTCATGACATTTTCAAAGGTGAATGGGGAAAAATAGTTTGTCAACAGAAAATTGCTAGTTGGTCCAATGAGTGTTCCTTCCTTCTGTGTGGGTATTCTGCGTTTAACTGCTGAAATGTGCTTGACTAAATCAAAGTATCTAGCTAATGCAGGAGAGTCCTGATGGCTCAGGCTTCAGGTTTCTGATGCATTTATTCAAAACTAATAAATAAATAAATAAATAAAAGTCAATGATTTACTGAAGGTACGTTAGAAACCAGTTCAAGTCTACTGAATTCATACAGCTTTGATGGAATTGTCTGTGATGTACCCATTGGCACTAGAACCAAACTTTTCTTTACAGTGCAAGCATCAAGTTTTTCTTTGCCTCTGTTTCTTATAGTTTACTTTTAAATATACAAACCAATATCTCCCCTAACCTCCACCTGCATGTTCCCAGCTAAACTGCTCTAGGGGAACAATCAAGCTTGCTGCGATTGTGTCAGAGGTATGACAAGTAAATTGCAGGCTGCATTTTACCTTTTATTTTTACCAAATAAGAAACCTACAGCTGGGTGGTAATTACTACGCTGACTATCTCCACATTTTTGCTGCCTTAGAGGAGGTTAAATAATATATTGTATTTTCTTGTGAATAGTAATAACATACTGAATAATTTTGGCCCTTCGCTTTAAGATCTATCTCACGGAATCACTAGCAGAAGTCCCGCATTATGGTGAAGGTCTGGCTGGGTAGACATCAGCCACCACTGCTATTAGCTCTGTGCCGAGAAAATTACTCTGAAAATGTAAATGAGAGAGAAGACGCATTTCAGATCATCTTAGAAAATGTAGGGGAAACAAACAACCCAGCTGGGACTCAGTGGCATTTTCAGATTTGTGTAGGTCCTGTTCCCCTCTTGTTACCAGCATGTGTGCAAACAGTGGCCATGCATTTTGTACTGATTAGCCTGACGGTTTGAAAGATTAGCTTGGTTTGACGTGTAACAGTGAATGCAATTAGGAAAATAGGACCATATGTTATAAGGACCTTAGCTAGATAATGAGAATGGAGAAATATGAAAAGTGTGTTCCAAAGTCTCGGTGAAGTGATACGTTTAGCAAACAGAGGCTGTCAAATCTCAACTGACTAGACAGAAGGGCTGTTGCATGTAGTTATTACTGCAGAGGATTAACAGAACATAGTGAGTTAATGGCACATAATTTCACAAAGCAAAGACAAATAAATTAACACAGAGACATCAAGAGTCTACTTGAACTGAAAACAACATAGTCACGATCACTAATTCCATCTAGCTATAACTTTCAAAGTTACAGATAACACATTTTAAAGAGAGTGAAAACCTGCAAGATGGTGGTAACTTGTATGTTGCTTTAACAATGGGGATCGAACCAGTCTGAACTTTGCACACCAGTTTTGCTATGTTGGGGGAAAGTTTTTCATATTCAAAATATGTGGCTCCTGCTAATGCATTGTGAAAAGGCTTCTTCCCTCCTTTTATTTTATTTTATTTATTTTATTTATTTTATTTATTTTATTTGTTTTATTTATTTTATTTTATTTTATTTTATTTATTTTTTTAAAGTGTAAAATCTGCAAGGAAACCCAAAAGCAACCTGGTCAGACACTGATAGGAAAACTTATCCTTGGGCTCCGTCTGCTCTCTGACACTTTGACACTTTTGCCCTTCTTTACCTATGAAATCACTGTCTGCACTGCCTAGTTCCATGACTCTTCCTTCCCCCAAATCAAGGGTGGTAACCATGCCTACATGCGCTTTTTTTTTTTTTTTTTTTTTTTAATGAAGAAATGTGGCTTTGTAGGATGCTTAGGATGCTTTGTAGGATGCTCTCTCAGGAGCTACTTGCCAGGGCCTCCCCTTCCGACACCTAGGCCCTTCCTGCCTTCTGTTCAGTGTGGGCTTTCTGGTAGGTTTTCACTAAGCACCCTAGCAAGTTTTCTCCAACACAGTTCCATTTTCCCTATTATATTCCTGCCGTTTGCAATTAGATTTTTTTTTTTTTTTTTTTTTTGGTGGGGGTGTAAGAGAGGTTATTTGTTTGCTTGTTTGTTTGTTTTTTATATATTTTCAAGTATTCCTTTTCCTCATCAATTTTTAATGCATTCTCACTGGCAAACTTGAAGTCAGGCAGAGCTGCCTGTCATAAGCAAAACATTATCCAAAGGTGTACAATATATTTACTAATGTTCCTCAAAATCTACATCCTTCATTTTTCAACAAAAATCCCTCTGAGATCAGAGAAATGTAAACACTAAGGGAATAGATGAAACCTGCAGAAAATTGTGATGTGTCACAATGTTAACCTGATGATCTTACCAAAGGTTATCAAACATTTAAAAGAAACCTTTTGCCTACTTAGAGTGATTGTACTTTTTCTCCTGAGATGCTGTCATTACTCTTGCACACAGAAAAGACAGGATTTTTTTCTAATTTTTGCCTAATTAAAGACAAAAAAACCTCTAATAAAATAATGACTACTTCTTGGGGCCATCAGCTCTCCCAGCTAGTCATTAATCCCAAGGAAATGAGCCAGGCTTGATTGTTATTACTAAAATATATTGTTAATGTAATTTAGAGCTTCCTAGAAACAGATTTCTTAAATGTGTTCTAGTCCTCCTGGTCCACATGAGAATGTGTGCATGAATTTATCCACATAAAAATTAGAATATCATTGCAATAAAGAAATTGAAAGTGTTGTTCAAGCAACAACAAAAAGAATTTAAAACAGCAATGGAAATGACAAATTTAATTTTTAACTTTGTTACATCGTGGCTGGGTGTCTTTCTGGAAGACAAGTGTCAGGTACCTGTTACAGAAGGTGGGGTACATAGAGTTCCTTTTGGCCTCAAAAAAAAAAAAAAAAAAAAAAAAAAAAGAGAGAGAAGAGAGGAAAGAGTAAAAAATGCAGCAGTCATTAGGGAGTAGTGGTGTGCACAAGAAGAGGCTGCAACATGATGGGTATGAAGGGTGCAAGTATTGTGGCAATGGTTTGAAGAAGAACAAGACGAAGTGTGAAGTACTTGAGAGAAGGGATGAAAAATGCAAAACTTTTATGCTAGGGACTGAAAAAGCAAATATTTATAAACATAGCCCAGAAAAGTACCTCAGGCTGAGAGGCCACTGGTGTGTTCTCCTGCATTTTCCCAGCATTTTGCTTCCTCTGTGGCACAAGCTGTGCGATCATTTTTTTTTCTCAGACAGAGATTCCACCGCAATGGGGAACAAGTCATATCTGACTCCTGCAAGCAGTGTGCTGAAGCCGGCTGACAACACCCAGGAGTGAGCCATGGTGATGGTGTTCTGCAGGGACCAGCTCAATCAGTGCACAGGAATTAACACCATCAGGTTTTAGCACAGGAGTTTTCTTCTTTTCTTCTCTGAAAGTCAGTGAGACGTTTCTCTTTTTTTTTTTTTTTTTTTTTTCTTATTGACTATTGAGATTGGAGAATTTAGTCTAAGATGGCGTAAGAAATAACTAAAATATTCATATATGCCAACAAATTCAGTCAGAAATAACTTTTTTTACTTTGAATGTTTGAGGTGTAGAGCTGAGTTCTAAATATTTCTCTGTTTTCAGAGGATAATATGAATCGTATCCTGGAAAGACAAGCACACCAAAACTCCCTCTTTGTAATAATTTGAACACAGATGAAAAATAGATGTATTTGAGACCTGGGAAGTCCTTTAATGTGAAACTCTGTAAACAGAGTGGCAGCTAAAACAGACTCCAGTCTCTGTTTAAATAGTGTAAGTACAGAACTCAATGAACAATGGAGACCAAAAAAAATATATATATAAATAAATCAATATGCTGAAATGCAAATGGTGAAAAAGATGCAGCAAATTTTGTTGTGAAAATGTCGTTTCAGTCTTGTGAGTGATTAGAAAGTGACTCTTTCTTTCTTCTTGAAGCTTTGTTTTATAAGGTTGGAATTAAGTCTAAAGAGATCAGGATTTAACAGATGGGCTGTGAAAATGAAGATGTGTGTGCTGTACCTCTAGTGGACTCTTATGTCCTTTCTTTCATGATTGTCACCTCCTAAATGTAAGTGACAGCAATAACCCTGAATTTGGCCTGAGTTTTGCAACAGAAAGTGCTGTGTTAGGAACAATCTTCACAGTTTGGTGGCATCTTTGGCCTCTGCTATCCATGGTTATGTTCTCAGTGACTTCACCAGCTCTCACCCTCAGACAGATGAAAGTAAAGAAGTCAAATGATTGAAAACCCCGTAAAACCATTTTAGTCTCTAGACAGTGATTGCCAAAGTATGGCTTATGGCACAAGACGTAATTATGGTGCCTCAAAGTCCTTCTTGTGCTGTCACTCTAGTACTGAGAGGCTTGGCCTCCTCATTCCCCTGACCTGGGCACATTGCTGAGGTTTTTGTGAGACACACAGGTGCCTGTTGTGGGCCAGCAACATGGCATGACTGTCCCAAGGGCCCCCCAGGCCCCTGTGCTGTCCAGGTGAATCATGATGAAAGCATGTCTTCCTTCTCATTAGCTTATATCCACTCTGAAGCTGCACTTTTGTATCAGCAATATGTTTATACCAGCATAATTACATCCAAAACTAACAGGGCTGTGTCAACAAGGTCCAAAGAGTCTCTCAAAAATGGTTTTTCTCTGCTCTTGATGCGTTTCATATGCTGTAGTTCTTTATTATTTTTCCTCTCTCCAAAATCATAGCTTTTGGGTTGTTATGATGCATATTTGGTAGCGCTGGCTGGTTAGTTTGGACTTCTGTTGCTGATGTTACCGTGGATGTGTGACGGAGCTGATGCATCCCCAGCTCCCTCAGGCAAACAGCAAGGGTAGCTGACTACGAAGTCGCCACATGATGAATGTAAAGTGTCAGCCAGGAAAACTATGATATTACAATAGGAAGAATGTGAATATGAAATCACATCACAGCTACCTTAGCTTGAGCAGAACAGACTGACTGGTGATTAGTAATCAGGAAATAAGGAAAACACCCGTATCTGTAATAATACTCAACCACCTGCAAGCTTCATCTATGAGCAATGCACAAATTATCTTTGCTACATTGTCTTAAATCAGTATTTTTTCCATATTTTACAGAATTAACTTTCAACAGTGTTGATGTAGCTATGTTCTCAATACACACGTGCATACAGAGGAAGGTGGCTCACTATGTGGAGGAGAGGACCAGCAGTGCTGCAGGATTCCTGCTCAGAGTTTGCTTTTCAGCAAGCCCCACATGAACATCTGACCCCCAAACCTACTGAAGGTAAAGGGTGACAAAGCATGGGAACAGGTTGCCCAGAGAGGTTGTGAATTTGCCTTCTTTGGAGATATTTAAAACACGCCTGGATGCCATCCTGTGTAACGTGCTGTAGGTGATCCTGCTTGATTGGGGGGTTGGATTAGACAGTCTCTTGAGGTCCCTTCCAGCCTCAACCATTCTGTGAAACTCCTCCATGGACTTTGATTACCTTTGTCCTAGGCCCGAACAGAGTAAAGATCAAATGAAACAAGGCATACTGATGAAAAAGTTCATCCTTTAAGAGGAAAGTGTTTTAGTTAGTTGGTGCATTAAATCATGCTTCATTACATTCAGTTTATTTGTTTCCTTGCTCTGAATATAAAGTTCGAAACTGGTATGTCACATTGTCCGCAGGACCCCAATGAAAAGAAAACACCTTAGAGAAATTTTGATTTGATGGACGGAGTAATTGCTGCATGCTTCAGGCTACCGAAGTACCCAGCACCTACATCACAGGCGAGATGGGGGATCTTTATACAGCACGGTCCCATCTGTAATTAATTAGTGAGGGGGTATTGTTTTCTGCCTTTCCGGTATGTACAGAGTGATTTCTGCTTCGCTGATGACTGTAAACATTGTTCTAAGTACTATTTTATGATCCCTGTAGGAATAGCAATGTAAACAGCATAATTATGTTCACCTTTGAGGCATATCTGGAAACTTTGTTCTTCCAGAAGAGTGATAACAGAAATGAACACTGCTGACAAGGTAAACAGAGAGACACGGCAACCTGCTTGTTAGAGACAGCTAATGCTTGAGGGAACTGTGCGTTCACCATCATTGTAAAAAATGGCTTTATATATTTGTCTTGTGCACATGATGAGATTTATTCATAAATGTATTATTACATGGGAAAAATAATGAAAGCAATACATTTTAAGGTCTGACTTCTTCTGGAGAATACATAAAGACTTACTATTAGTAAACAGTATTTCTATATATAGTTATTATGGATGCCATAGATAGCATGCGTGTTGGTGTCTGTTTTTACCCACCCTTCTCCAGAATAGATATTCATTTGGAAGACACATGCTTGCTTCAGACTTTACCTTTGCTTTGTCTAAAGAGTATAAGAAAGCTTCCTGCTTTAGCCTCGTGGGTTGTTAGCTCTTCACGGGGAGGAAACCTAGGGAATATTTCCTATCCCTTGTATTCTTCAGTGTAACACATTTTTCACAACTTAGATATTCTCAACGGTTTTCAATACTTGAGATAAACATATAAGTAAGGTTAGGGGTTACTGAACATAATTTAGTCAACCATTTTAGCTTTAGCTAGCATAAAACAGAAAAAAAAAAAAATAGTCTATATATAATTCTGAGAAATTCTCTACAGTTTTCTTTGTTTCTATACCAAGACTGAACATTTTTATGTTCTGGCTGGAAACCCAAGTGTTTTCTTTTTTGAAGCTGCCCTTTTCTTCTCTGGCTGTGTGGCTTCTGGGAGAAGAGCTAACATCTGTATTCTTTCTTACAGGTGAGTTAGTTCCACTCAGAAAACACAATTTGGAAAACAAATTGGGGTGGACTCTTTTTTCAATATTTCATACTGAGGTATCTTCCTAATTTGAATAGAAATCCTAATATCTTCATGAACCTTCATTATTATATTAATTTGGGTTAATTACATCTGGTGACACTTTCCTGTTGACAGACTTTAGAGCAAATTCTGGGTGTTAAAAACACCAAGGCAATCATGATACAGTACTTTCATCGCACTGAAGACAGTTTCATAACAGAAGACAAATTCTGCAAATAGATGCACCTGCTTATCTACAGATGGAGAATATAAAGTTTGTTATTATTGTGGAACTTCTGAATGAAATTTATGTATTTGGCTTATTCATAAATTATACTCACAGCTTCAGAATAAACATCGTCAGCTTCCCACTGCAGAAAATTATTCACAGCTTTTAAATACTGCTTTTCATCAGATTAGCGTTGTTCATAAGATAGCGTAAGGTAATAAAGGTACATTTTCCACCTAACCGCATTTGGGGATGGAAAACACCTAACGATAACAATAACAGCAATTCTTGGCATTACTATAGCAACTTTCTTCCAAAGATCTCCAAATGCTTTCCAATAAGTAATTAATTAAGCCTCACAGCACCCTGGAGAGTTAATTACAAATTATCAAGCATAATCTCAAACTGTTTCCATTGAAACTATTCTTGTACTCTTTCCAGAGGAAAACAAAATATGCTGGCTATAATACTATGACCTTTTACTCCCCTGCTTCATTTTGAAAACGTAATTAGATGAGAATTTAAACATATCCAGTTTTAGGAAAAGCTAATATAATTACTGCCTGACCACAAAACTCATTAGAATTTTCAGTTTCTTCAGTGAGATGATACTTTTTAGTCTAACTCTGTTTAATAAAACATCAACAACAAAAATGAAATACTGCTAAGTATCCCAGTGGAATTCCAGAGATTTTAAAATGTGAATGTCCATCTGTTCTTCTGTCAGAAGGGTTTTTGGTTTTGAGGATGTTTTATCCAGGCTTTGGTTCTGACACAGCAAGAAGAGGTGGAAATGTTGGTGCTGCCTCCAGATTGAGTGTCTCTCCCGGGATGCAGCAATGTCTGCAAATCCAAATATCGCAGTCTGGGCTTGAGAAGGTATTTGTCAGAGAATGCTGTGTCCCAGGGAATGTGGGAGAAGGCAGAGAAAAGGCAAGAAAAGACTGAAAGCTCAAACGCTACCCCAAAATAACATAAAAGGAAACATCCTGGATTTCCACAAACATTGTAGCAGATACTACAAGACATAAGTCCTGCCCATCAAATACCTGAAGACGTAGTTTTACCCTTATCTCACAGAATCATAGGAGTAATTAAAAACCCTCGTATTTATGCCATGCTATGTCTTTTGTTGCAACATAGTTTTTGTCTAGCTTTTGATGTAACATGAAACTAGTTTACTTGGGTAATTATCTGCAGGCAGAGATTTTTCTCCTTTCATATATTTATTTTGTGGGGAAAAGAAAAAGAAAAGAATAATGCTCTTGTTTGCATGGACAAAACTTGTATACAGTTGGCCATTGAAAAAAAATCCAATATTTTATCAGTGAAAATATGGTACACATTCACATTCATAGCAAATATGTCCAAAAGTCATAAGGATATTTTAAAGGGTGCTTTACTTATTATGTGAAATTAACAGCGAAGGCCTATTTTTTTCCCGCTAATGTAGGAGTCAAAAAGCAATAATAAGAGAAAAGTTGCTATTGTGGAGGCTAATTGGAAGTCTTCCATCCCTATTTGCTTCAAGGGATTATCTAACTGTAAGCAAAAAGTACTTGAACAGACAAATGACATACCGAAGGAGTACAAAGTCAATGAGGTACATTCTTTTTGAAAATTTTACAGGAAAATCATTAGTAAGAACATGAAAAGTTTGTGAAATATCATAAGAGCTAGTTAAGGAATTACCTTCCCAGCACATTTACGGACAACTAAAGGTAACCTTTGGGAGAGTAATATAGGGGTCTGAGTTGTAAATATGTGATTAGAGTTGTTTTTGTGCCACTGTTTCAACCCAGCAGAAAAGAAAGCCAATTTTCTGAAAGTGTTTTTATATAGATTTATTTATTTATTTATTTATTTATTTATTTATTTATTACCTTGTGATCTTGTTCTATTTTCATATCTGTACATGTAGTCCCAGTGAAGTCAACAGCCTTGTCCATGTATGAAAGTTAATTTGATCCTAGAAGTGATTCCAAAGTATAGTAAAAATGAATGTTATCTGTCTCTACAGCTTTTTAAGTGTAACCAAACTCATGACAAAGGATGCAGAGTCTAAATTCAGTTTAATTAAAGCTCTAAACATTGACTGGGCCATGAAGATAGTGTAGAAGTACACAAGAAGTTTAGTGCTGGTAAAGGCATAACAAGAAGAAGAAGCCCTAGGAAAAATCTTAACCGACATAATTACATAAGGGAACAGAGCTGTTGATGTGTGCTGTAGAATAACCATATGCAAATATGCATATTAACTGCTAAGGCATTCTGTTTTTCAAACAAAACAACTATAGTAAGAAACAAGAATTTCTAATTACACTGTGGGGCAGAAATTATCTAAGGAATCTTCTTATAAACATTTACAAGAAACCATGGCTCTTAAGCAACTCTTACTAGCACAAATTCATCCATCTCCTGGAAATGAATGCTTGATTGGCAGTCCTTCGTATTGAAATATTGAGTGAATAAAATCTATCTGCTCAGCTGTATGTACAAGTCAGCAAAAGCTGCACAGGGAGAACAGGGGTGATTTTATCCGGTGTTCTGGAAGACAGCACTTCTATGTTTATTTTCGATGGATCAAGCCAATTAGAGCATCTTGAACAAAATTTTCTCTGTTTCATGTTTACCATTACTTTTTAATAAGAGTAGCAATATTTTTCTATATTAGAGATGGGCTAATGCTCAATATTTAGGAGAGGCTTAGATGATGAATTCTCCTTTAATGTTAGTCTTGAAAAGAATACTAAAGTGGGTCAATACAGTGTTAATCTTTTGCCAGCAAAGCTCTTAATTTCTTTATAGAATTTAAGCCACTCTTCCCTTTCCTGGAATTTATCAAATAAAGGAGAAATTATTAATAATTCAATGCAGATTCAATACAAAGCACAATACCTAATATGGGAGCTCAAAAATGAACTAGAATCTTGTGCATGCACTTTTATGCAATCCAGTAAAACTAAGAAAATATACGTTCTTTCAAGATAAAATTAAAATAATAATCACCAAGTACCACTTCTAGTTTCTTTTAAAATATACATCTACAAGATAAATTTATGTTGGTGACGCTATTTGGGTTATACTTATCTCTGAAAGTCTAACCTGTGGCTTGTTCTCATTTTTAAATTAACAGGTATGCAAATTCAAGTAGGGTCCACCTCTCTTTCAGAAGAAGAAATGTCCACAGCTTGTTCAGAGCACACAGGAGCTGGCAAAGAGGAATGCAGAGGGCTCTGGACAGAACCCCATGGAAGCATCACCAGAAGGATAGATGGAGCTGCAGGCTGGCCACCCGTTCCTGAAGGAGGGCTCCAAACCAGCTTTCTTGGGGCTACAGACAGATTAAAGCCGTCTATGGACAAGTGAAAAAAATCTGAGCCCCAGTGATAAGGAGGAAAAGTCAGTGACTTTTGCAACTTTTGTCATGGTAATTTTGGATGTTTTAATAATTAACAATGAAATGTCCACAGAGAACATGTTTACATATCCAAATCAATGTAGGTTTCCTTTGCACTTTTTTGGGGGGAGGTGGTGAGGTGGGGAAAAGGGATCAGAGGAACCAAGGAAGCCATTCCAGATACATTGTGAATATTAAGCTGTTAAGGCATGCAGTGAATGTTTTTCTTCAGGACTGATGCTGTCAGGGAAGGAGGTTGGATGAGCGACGTTTTCCAGAATGTGACTCTTCCTGAGCAAAGTGACAGGGACACTCAGCCAAGTTTTACTCTGTGCAAATCCCTTGATGTCAGTTGAAAGATTAAACAGAGCAGTCTAGCTGTGTTTCTGGGTTCATGGCAGTGCTATACTTTCTCTTTGGGTTCTCATGTGGACTCCAAAACATGATAAACCAGCTTTCAGAAGAGTTGTTCAGAAATAATAGAATGAGCTTCTTAAATTAATCTATAGAACAGAGATTATGAATTATTTTTAGGGGAGAAAAGTCAAACAATAGCAGCTTTAAAAGAAAAAGGTGCTTCATGAATTTAACATCCACAGAAGATTCTTTCCTTGAGCACAAACACAACCAGGCAGAGGCAGGAGCAGAATCGAGCTCCAGTGGCCTTGGGTGACACCTGAAGGGATTTCTTTGTTTCTTTCACTTCTGCTTTTCTATGGGGATGGGAATACTGGGTATTTGTGAACATCCAGGGCTTGACACTAGTAACTGAAACTTGGATAATGAGAGACACTGCTATTTTTCCTGATGAGCTTCTTCTGAAAAGTTTCATGTGGTCAAAGATACATGGAGACAGAAAGCTGGCTTTCCTGTTAATGTAGTTATAAGAGAAGAAAGGTAATCAGCTGTTTTTGTGCAATCTGATAATGAACCACAAGCTGTGTGAAATCTGCTCACATAGTAGTAGGAAAGATGCACAATAAGCACTGAGTGTGATTAATTATCTGAGCAGGTTTGTATCCAATTTAACAGCAAAGACTGACACAATCAGAACATTCAGTCTGTCTGGAGATCAGAAGAGAAGCATGAATGGAAGAAACTGAGGTGCATTCTGGAAAATGCTGCACTTAATGCACTTGGTTTAGAATATAAAAACTTGGAGGTAATTAGCAAATTTAGCCCCCATAGCATATGTGCATAACTCCCATTATTGCTAATGTTGAACATGTGCTTAACATCCTGAGTGCTCTACCAAAACTTTATTGAAATAGTTTCAAAAGATGTCCAAAATGTTGCAGAGCCTAGAGAAAAACAGACATGCCAAGTAATGTGTGCAATAAAATCCATGGCAAGAGAGCACACTGAATAGGCTGTGTTTTTCAAAATCTTATCTTATAGTTAGTAATCTTGAAAACTCAGTCAACAGACGCTACACTACACAGCACATCTTGCTCTCTGATATAATTGAATAAATCTAAAGTACCTTCATACGAATCAGACTTCCACAGCCATAAAATAGTGAGAGAACAGACTTCAATCATGTCTCAGAACTGTGACATATTGAGGCATTTTTGTCACTCTAATTTTCAAGCAAGCAAAGTTTAAAATTAACCATTCTGTGATATCTGCACAGCGCTACGGACAAATCTTTTTTAAGCCTAATAGATAGTTCTGAAGAAAGGCAAAACTATGAAATTGCAGAGCTCAGCATGAAGATTTAGAAATTTTGGGGTAAGAAAGAGACTTTGCAAGAATACCTTCCTACCTGCCATAGCATGAGACATGTTGCATAGCTCTCATGTTTATTTGCCTGGATCTCCAAGATTAAAAAACAAACAGCAACAACAACAAAACGGATGTCTTAAATTTTGAAACATAAAGGAAGGATGCCACAGCTTATGCCACCCTCTGATTTATTCTGGTATTTCAGGAGCCCCCAGACATCTTCCCTGGCTTGATAGGGGTTCCCTCCATCAGCCCATGACTTTGCAATCTGAGCCTCAGTCACTGAGCAGCTCTCAGAAACGTGATGGTAACCATGGTGAGCAGACACCTGAGGGAAGTTGCAACCATTACTCTGTATCTTTGGAAGCAAAACCCCACAGAAACTGTTTATTAGGTTTTACTGAAAATAGAAGCAACAGAAAGAAGTTAGGGTAAGAGGCATTATAACCAGAGTGGCTTTCAAAATGGAGCATTCGATTCTTGGACACATAGGTAAAAAAAACTCTCTACTGTTCCTATTTATTTGCACAGAACCCTACTATTTCAGAGTTGTTCCTCATGATCGATACCAGTTTAAAGACCTGCAGAGTAAATCCAGATGACTAGTAGTGCTCAAA